>NC_056526.1:2508811-2570497 GCF_019175285.1 Sceloporus undulatus | reverse complement strand
AATAATAATAATACACCCTTGTATATAATGGGCTTTGAGCATCCATAGATTTTGGTATCCACTGGGGGTCCTGGAACCAAAGCCCAGTGGTAGCAAGGTAGTAGCATTATGCAATGGAGGATTTTTACTACTAGGAGGAGGAAAAGTAATACCCCATTGCATACAAAGGGACTTGAGCATCTACAGATTTTGGTATCCACAGAGGTTCCTGGAACCAAATCCCAGCAGATACCAAGAGCCCACTGTTGTAGTAGTAATAATAATAACAATAATAGCTCATTGCACACAGTGGGACTTGAACTTCCATGGATTTTAGGATCCATGAAGGGACCTGGAACCAAAATGCAGCAGATACCAAGGGCCCACTGTTCAATTGTGACTGGAATCCCATCAGTTAGTCCCAACCATAGTATAAAAAGGAGGGAGGGAGAGAAGAAACAAATTGCATTGCCATTGTCATTTTTATGTCGCCTTTCTCCCACAAAAGGACCAGTGAGGGCTCACACAATAAAAACATTTTAAAAACTTGACAATAAAAAATTTAAAGCAATTAAAATTAGGTCTTTAATATTAACTGTTTTTTGTTTTAGCATGGGCTTTCATAGATCTAAACCAGGGGTAGGCAACCTTTTTGAGCCGGGGGCCGGGTTGCTGTCCCTCAGACAACTGGGGGGCCGAAGCCAAAAAATAAATAATTAAATATTTTTTTAAAAAATTAAATATATAAATAAACCAGGACAAATGTAGGACAAAATTTTCAAATGGAAGACACTTTTTAAAAAAAAAATGGAGGACACGCAAAAAAATTTGCTGGTTTTTAAAAAAATGTTAATATAAATGCATGTTTCTGAGGCTTCTATAGACAATCGTCCCCCAAAGGCCCCGGCGGCAATCGGCGGCAGGACCAGGCTGGGGCCAGTCCCAAGGCCTTGCCGGGCCGCATCCGGCCCACGGGCCGCAGGTTGCCTACCCCTGATCTAAACCCTCTTTTTCAGGTGCAGTACAGAGGGATAGCAAAGCCTCAGGTGTAAAGCATAAATTATCCCATTGTGGGAGTGAGAGAAATGGAACAGGATCCAGAAGGATGCAAATCAAAGTCCCTTGCTCTAAACTTTCGAAGGGCTGGCTGAAGTGATACAGGTTTTTCAGATCTTGACAGCAGTTGGTTAGTATGAGCAAAATCAATTGCTGATTGAGGAGTCAAGACTTAAGTAAAAGCCAACTGACCCAATGGCTCTACTCTAGTCAGGACTAGGATTGAGGTTATAGAAACTATCCCAATTTACTGTTGGCCCTCTGTATCCACTAGATTCTGCATCTACAGTTTCAGTCATCCATTGTTTGACAATATTTACACATGGAAAAAAAAATCCAAAAAGCAACCCTTGGTTTTACCATTTTATATAAGAGCCCCCATCAAACTTCAGAGGCTACTAAGAGTTGTATTTAGTGGTATAATGGTCTCAGGAAAATAGACCTGGTTTTCTGTGCAGTAGAATCTCCCAGAACCCTTCAGGATGTCCACATACCAGGAGAAAACTGAGCAAAAGCCTGACTGCTGCATCCTTCTTTTCAACGAGGTTTTTCCAGTGTCAAAAACCAGAAGAGTTCTTTAAATGCAGCAAGACAGAAGAGAGCAAAGAAGTCTCTGATACTGCTTTTCTGTTTTCTTCCAGACTATATGAAATGGAACGACGAGGACTGTGATGTAGAGCAGCCTTTCCTCTGCAAACTGTCCCTTTACTGAGAGGGATCAGTACCCTGTGGCTTCAACGTGTTCAGCGCCAAGGAAGAGGTGGCCTTCCCATGTCAACCCAGTTCCTTGTGTGCATCCCATTCCAAGAGCTACAAACCTATCAAAGGTCTCTGGGACAGGCTTTCTCTCATCTAGATATGGATGACAATAAATGAATTCCCCTCCAAATGTATCTGTGTGTCTCTGGGTTTGGTCTCTCAATCCTTTGGCCCCTTTAAAGGGCTACCCTTGTTACTTTACAAGGGCAATGTTGGCATTTTCCATCTGAGTCTTGGGCCGGATTCCCACTGTCTTTTAAACCAGATTGCAAATTGGTTTGAGCCAGTCCAAACAACCCTGATTCCCACTTAAACTACATCACTGAAGCAATTCCAAGAGGGGGGCCATGCGCTAGACCCATTTAACCCCCGTCTTTTTGACACTGGTGTTTTCTGCTTCTTTTTCGGTAAATCGATTCCATGCAAGAGTGAACCAGATGCGGATCAGAATTGGTTTACATTTGCCATTCGGCCAGTTGGAGTGGGTCCATTTTGAATTGATTCACTCATGAATGTCAACCACAGGTGGATTATTTTAGAGGGAAAATGTGATCAGGGCTCCACTGTCAAATTGATCCATTGATTCGGATCACAGAACGATTTATCTGTAAGTGGGAATAAGGTCTGGCTCTGCTCCTCTTTTTCTTGTCCCACCTCCAAGGGGAACATTTGGAATGAAAAAGCTCAGACTCCTGCGGACGTCTTTTGCAGAGCCTCTGTGGGAAGGAGTACAGGAGTCTAGTGGAGTCTCCTCCCTTAGAGGTCTTCAAGCAGAGGCTGGATGGCCATCTGTCAATGGGGATGCTTTGATTGAGATTTCCTGCATGGCAGAATGGGTTTGGACTGGATGGCCCTTGCGGTTTTTTCCAACTCTATGATTCTATGATTCTATCAAACCCTCAGCTTGCCTGTTCTTTTTTTTCCAGTCAAGTGCAGAGCCATGCAGGTGAGGAGAAGATCCCTTATATTAAGTTTAGAGAATTCTCAGAGAGGCAATTGGACAAGCCACCACTGAAGGTAGCTGCAAGATGAGCTTCGGTGAGACATGGATAAGGACCTTGGTAGGACACTGATAGGTAGCTGTGACATGAGGAGCCCAAGCAGAGATAGACAGGGGAGCTTTCAACCCAAGGAACAAGCAAAACAAACCGGTGAAGAGAAGAATTCAAAAATATAGCCATGTTAGTCTGTAGAGAGATCTTGTAGCACCTTTGAAGCAAACTGAAAGAACGAAGCTGGCAGCCTGAGCTTTCCTAGACTATAGTCTACTCCCTCAGATGCATTTGGAAGTAGGCTCAAGTCTACGAAAACTCACGCTGCCAACTTCTTTCTTTCAGTGCTACAACAGCTCTCTACCCAATGAAGAAAGGTATTTGAGAGGATGAGAAGGGATGATTCCCTTCAGCCACTCCTTGTTGTCGTCATTTTCCTCATGGCTGAGTGGGGATTCAAACACTGCTGGTCTCCAGAATCCCAGTCTAACAACCAAACCACTACACTAAGTTGTTTCTGAGCCACCACTAATAGGGGCTCATTCCCACTTACATTTAAACCAGTTTCCAATTTGCCTTTGCTCCGTGTTGGTAAATTGATTCCAAAAGGTCCATCATTTCCACTATGAAAGTGGATTGTCATCCCCACTAGTTTGCACCGCTTCAAAATGCATGTCAATCATCTCTGCATCATCAGTGATATAAGTGGCAGCCTGGGCAGCTTGGCTTGGGAACCATACATACACACACACACACACACAGCGCGCCTGCGTTATATGTGGGTGTGTTTTACCCAGCTTCCGGCATATGCTGGAAGCTGCAATGGAAGTCACGAAGGCACGTGCAGGAAGCATGCAATGGTGCACGCTCCCATGGTGTGCACCCCGCATGCCACTGCCGCCCCACCACAGCCGGGGGGGGGGTCCAGAACGGATCCCCCGCATAAGGGAAGGGTGGACTGTATATATATTTAAAATATTTTGCAACTACTTGCCTCACTGCAAATAGTCAGAACTCAATTAAGCAAACCATTTATTTATTTATTTATTTATTTATCTATTTATTTATGTATTTATTCATTTTAAAAATCATGTGCCCATAGGTCATGCAGCAGCAAGCACAAAGGCAGCACTGAGAGGGATGCGGAGGAATGGTGGATCTACCAAAAACTGAGGAGGGATGGAAAATACCCGTCTGACGTTAGTCCCTCCCCTCCAGAATGATGTGATTCAGATCTGTCGTTCCCACTTGTTGAACATGCTTCTGGTAACACCCTGGATTGGAATGCCACTGCTTTGATGGTGTCTCATTGCATGGCAGATTGTGTGACAGTGACTGGTTGCAATAGCTTCCAGGGATTCAACCAGCCTTTACCTGGAGTTGCCAGGGGATAAAACAAGGACCTTCTCCATGATAGGCAGATGTCTTCACAGCTTAAGAACTGAATGCTTTCATCAGGTCAAATGTAATCAGGCCCATCATTGCATCTTCCAAAGGAACCAACCAAAGGGCACTGAAAACCAAAGGGCACTGAAAAGTGTCTTCTGACATCTGCTCCCAACAGCTGGGAATCAGATGTATGCATGTCTGGTATGTGGTGTTCTTCTGGATTTAGTGATAGGCATCAAGTCCACTATGCATACAACAGTTTGATGCCTAATGAAACTAGTTGACCAAATCAAAGGATATAATATTCTGTCCATTTTGTTTGTGCTTCCTGGTTTGGGGCCACTGCCCAAGCGGGGCTACTTTGTAATTTAAGATGTAAGGCTTTGCTTTTCAGTTGGGTGCTGGACGTGGTTCCTACTCTTTGCAACAGGGCCTTCTGTCCCTCTCCTCTGGTTAGTCCATCAAGGATTCAGAAGGATTTGTCCTCCAAAGTGGAGAAGGAAAGGATTTCAAATGAGTACAGCAAAGACAAAGGGATGGACAATGAAGTGAGTGAACTCTGAAGTTGGGGCTCTCTCATTCTTCCATTCGTTTTTGGGGTGGGCAGAACCAAGAGGTCCACTTCTCAGCTTGGAAGGGGGGAGTGATGGGGCTCCATGGCAATTGGTTGACCCTGGATTGGATGGAGAAGAGCCATTGAATTAATGGGATTTAGTTGTGTGTTGAGTCACCATTCAGTGGTTGCTTCAGTGGGCCTTCTCTAAGCAGCAGGACTATGTCCAAAATTGCTGGATGTTAAGGTTTGTTTTTGATGGATAATTAAAAAGAAAACACTGCACTTAATTGGCATTTCTCCTTATTACTGTATTTCCTCCCTCTTTCTCTCTTTCTTCAGGGGCAAATGGGGACTGGTCTCCTCTTTCCACCTCTTGCTTTGGGGTCTCCTGGCCACCAGTTATTTTATGTATGGTAAGTCCTTCTGGCTTCCTGAGAATCCAGAAGAAAACAAAAAGGTGATACCCTAAACCCAAAAACAACAGGTTTAAAGCAAATAAATCTGTTTACTGTTTCCCTACTGAGGGAATGGGAGGCACAAGGACAAAGTTTTATGGCTCAGAATAGAGGTCATTGTGGAATTCTTCCCAGACATTTAAAAACACAGTAGTTTTATTAAGACAAAATGAAGGTGTGGAAATCAAGAAGAATTTAAAAAGATAAAATATAGAGGGCTTGTATCTACCTGTGGGACATCCAAGTTTCTGTACTGCACAAGGTCCAAATTGGACAACTACCTGCTTGCTATCACTGGATGTCTCCACATATTTCATTATATATTTTTCAAGCTGTAACACCAGCTAATCCTGACCATTGATGAAGACTCCTAGTCGAAACGCATTTGGTCTTGGTTGGGTTTTTTCTCAGTTGTAATGGGCTTACTGTGTTATCCCTTTTATTTATCTTCTGGGAGGTGTTAAGAACTTTATTTGTATATACACTAGTACTCTGTATGTTTGACACCCCCATATATCTGATATATGACTTGGGATTTACAGTTCTCAAGCCTAGTACGTATTGGTAACACTAGCCCCTTTTTTTTTACATTCGGGCTTTGCTCAGAGACCAATATAAGTCAGTCTGTCTGCAGGATGGTATATATTTTATCTTTTTGAATTCTTCTTGCATTCCACTGGATCATTTTGTCTTAATAAAACTACTGTGTTTTTAACGTTTTCCCCCCTGAGATTCCAGCCTGTTGCCCATGGCAGGAAAATCACAGTGTTCTGGCAGCAGTGCCAGCATTTAACCACTGTGGACCAGGGCTCTCCTTTGATAGCACTTTAACTGCCATATCTCCATGCTATGGCATCCCAGGGCTTTTAGTTTCCATGCCAAAGTGTGCTGGCACCTCACAAAGCTACAAATCCCAGGATTCCGTAGAATGAAGCCAATGCAGTTAAAGTGGTGCCAAACTATACTGTTTTTGCAGTGTTGGTGCACGCAAGTCTCCCAGATGTCTAGTCCAACACTCAAACCTCTACACTACACTGGCTCTAAAAATATGTTGATGCTATCTGAGGTTTTTTTTATGGCAAGATATCTTATTCAGAAGAGGTCTGTCATTGCCTTCCATTTAAGGGGAGAGAGTGTGACTTGCCCACTGTCACTCAATGGGTGCCCATGGCTGAGCAATGCATCAAACCCAAGTCAATCCAAACCCAACTCTCAAACCAGTGCAGCACCTCAGTTGTCATCCATGCTCAGTCCTCAGCAAAGCCATATCCGAGCCTCAACATTTGGGAACAGCTGGAAAAGCCCTTCAACCTGTCTCAAGCATTTCTCTTCATTTGTCTCTTCCGAGTTATTTTCAGGGTGACCAGGTCTCCTAACCACAAAGGAGGACAAGGCACCACAAAATGTGGGGCAGTCAAGAATAACATAAAGCATTACCAAAGAAAAGCTAAAAACCCGAATATAAATATAAATTCATTTCATAGGGTTCATTTACCGCTGTATTACATATACTGTGTTTTATGATCTACTCAACCATATTTTTCTGATGAACTTATCTCCATTAAAATGCTTTGTTGGTTTGCAAAGCAAATGCTTAAAACTTTGCTAGCAACAAATCTTTGACATTCAAATTATTCCTTTCATTTGTAGTTTTCCTGTTTGCTCTCTAATCCCTTCTGCTTCTTTCTCAATCAAAATTGCACACTTTCACCTCCCCCCCCGCATTCCCCTTTCCCTTGATGCCACTGATGTGCAACCCAGATCCTCTTTTCTTTTCCATACCTCCATCAGAAAAAAAGCACACACACATAAACAACACCATCTCACAGTCAGCGACAGCCTTCTCCCCTCTTCCCCTCTCCCCATATGCTGGGATCGTGTCGCTCAATGGTTTTTCTGTAGTCATTAGAGTGTATGGTTGCAGGCATAATATTTTGGTCATGTTTACTGCCTGGCAAAGTCTTTGCAGCAACGGCAGCAATAATAAATCTGTTTATTGTTTCCCTACTGAGGCAATGAGTGGCACAAGGACAAAGTTTTATGGCTCAGAATAGAGGTCATTGTGGAATTCTTCCCAGACCCCGGGACATTTAGCTTGAAACATAGGACATGTCCAGGAAAAGGAAGACCTCTGATCACCCTGGTTATCTTCTATGCATGTGACAGTGTGCAAGAAAACCCAAAATAGAAGCATAGAACCACAAAGTTGGAAGAGCCCACAAGGTTGGAGAAGACCACAAGGCCATCCAGTCCCAAGGAACTGGCCTTTTCCTCCACAATGGGAATTGTGAGGCCTACTAGGCATTGTCGAACTGCATCTCCCGTTATTCTTCACCTATGGCTAGGCTGAGTAGGGCTTTTGGGTGTTGTAGTCCAACCATATCTGAAGGTAAGGTCAAACAATTTCTACCCCTCCTTGAGTCGTCGACTAAAGCCCTGACCATGCTTTGCCATCGCAGGTTCAGGAGCATTCACTTGCCCCGACGGCTGGTTTAGCCTTGCGGACAAATGTTACGGGCTCTTCAAGAAAAAACTGAAATGGGACGAGGCAGAGGTAAGACATTCCTCCTGGGGATTCAGAGGGACAGCAAGGGGAAGGAGCGCTCTTTTCACCGACAGCTGAAGACATGCCTATTTAGGCAGGCATTTGGTGAGAGAATTTTACTTAAGTGGTCATTTTTATTTTATTTTTTGGTGTGCTGTTTCAATGCTTTAATGTTTTTATAATGCTTTTCACTATGCCATTTTTTAACTTAGGTTTTAATGTTTTAAATGTTAGCATTCTTTAAAATGTTTTTTTAAAACTTTTGCAATTAATGTTTTAGTTTCATCCTTTTAAATGATTGTAAGATGCCTTGAATCACATTTTGGGAGAAAGGCAGGATATAAATCCAATAAATAAATAAATCCATCCCTGGCCTACTGTCAGAGGTTCTGGATCCATGGGGATGTTTCCTAAATTCCAGGGGTTCCCAATGGGAAAATTGGTTTAGCTCAATTGGGAGCAATGAGAGGGCTATAGTAACAATAGCCAGGATTTCATCTATGTATAACAGCAAAGGGGAAAGTCATAACTCACTCAATAGCATTCACACATGCGCACACACAAGAACTGATAAAATTAAAAGTAGTAGTATGTAGCAAGGTTGAGGTAGGTAAGGCAATACTTTACCAGTCCAGAAGCAGAACTCCAATGAGGGGAAGATGAAAGTGACAGTGGCTCCACAAGGCTGCCTAAAACGTGAGGTTGGGGGTGGTGGCCAGCCTATGTTTGAGAGGTCAGTGGGAAATCGAGCCACATTCCTGTCTGATTCCAGACTGACCCAAAGTGTAAGTGCCAAGGCAGGCTTTTTATAGAGGCTTGAGTGAACTAAAAGGCCGAGAGAAATGAAAGATTGACCAGAGAGTGTCAGCACGGCAAGGGAAACATGGCCTGGTACTTTGTGGCATCCTCACCACGAACCAGGGCTAGATGAGGCTGGGCATTTACATGGCCAGCAGCCCTAGTCCGCGAGGATGCTGCCATCATGGCTTGTCGCCGTTCACATGGGCAGCATCATGATAATGTATGCACCATGCAATGTGTACATGTCGTTCATCAGAAAGGGTGTCACAACATTAACACATGGCGCTTATGGTGCTGAAAAAAAGAAGCTGCTCTAGGCAGCTTCTTTCTGGCAGCACATCGTTGCCGTGCCATTTGGTGGCTGCAGAACCGATGCGGGGCAAAGAGGGGTGAGACGGAGCTGTCCGTCTGTTAAGCCCCATGGACACTAGAGTTTGTTATAACTGTGGGCGTAAGGGACATTTGCAATTTAGCCACCTTGAAATGACGACTTTAAATGAGCATGTCAGTAAAATGTAGTTTTTCCTCTTATTGTCACTAGACTGTATATTATCCCTGCTATCTCAGATACAGTTTTTGGCTATTTATCCCATAGCAGCCATCTGTATTCTTGGGTAGTATGCTAGATTGCTCTAAACTAGGCCAATTAACTGTTCTAGTTCTTCTTTTGAATTTGCTTTAGATCTGCAAATCCGTCTTTTTCATAAATAATGTAATCAATTATTTTATCACAGATGTTATCACAGGAGGATAAAAAATTGAATTTTAACAGGATGAAAGTGACTTTAACTGGTATTTATCGCACAACTTTGCGTCTTGCTTTCTGTTTGTTACTGCACTGCACCTTTTCATGGACAGGCAAAACCTTTAATAGGCTCCCAATCTCACTGCTATTCAATGACTGCTATTGTGTAATAAGTTCCTTTTACTACAGTTCCACTTCTCAAGCCAGCACATGGTTTGAATAGCCGTGATTCTGCTCTTCTCCCCCTCTCCATAATTGTGGCCATCAACACCTTCTCTAAGCCAGCTGTTGTGGCCACGCACATTCACACAGCAGCCAGCTTTGGGAGGAGGTTTGTGGTCATGATCACTCACCCCCCCCCCCCCCTCCTGGAAAGCAGTGTTTGGCAGTGCAGAAGACAACTCGTGTGACTATGAATCTCCAAATCTCTAACATGGGGGAAAGTGTATCAAGAAAAGATGCCAAACTGGCATATTTCTATTCTTAGACTAGTGGGCTTGTGGTGGGTCATTCTGAGGTCCTGGGTCATTTTGTCTTTGTAAATGGGACAATTTGTCTGTTAGATGCTGACAGCAAATAAGACTATGCTGTAGATATAGTTGATTATTTTTACCAGTTGATCTACTTGAAAAATGCACAGGTGATTCAACTGTGTCCCAGGGTTAATCACTCCTAATGCCTCATCCTTTTTGCAAAGCCGCCTAGATCCAACTTGAGTGACATGAAATGTATGTCGTCCCCTTTGCTGTTTTCGGTTCTCGCTCTTGGAGAAAAAGAGGAGGAGGAGGAGGAGGAGGGCTGGCCAGATGTAACGACCCACCTGGGGCAGAATCACACATAGGCCTGTTACAGACAGCCAAAATAAAGCTGCTTCGAGTCACAGTGGAGGTATGGTGTTTCAATAATGCATGCGTCCTAAGAGTCCAGAAGCCACACCAAAAGCCACGCTCCACTTCCTAGGGATGGAGTTTGCTTTGGTGCGACTTCTGGACTCTTAGGACGCATGCATCATTGAAACACCATACCTCCACTGTACTCAAACAGCTTTATTTGGCTGTCTGTAACAGGCCATAGTTTGGAACCCTTTGCAGTATATATTTAAGTATTTTAGTTCAAGTCTCAAGTTAAGTCTCATGTCTCTGGCCCTGTACCAGCCCAGCACTTGGGGCCAACTAGGGTCAGAGTTGGCGTGTTGTGTCCACATGACCGCATACCCCGCTCTGCCCCCAGGGCACCATGACAACATGCGCCACACCACACAGTGCACGCATCATGTTGCTCCTCCGGCACTGTGTCCATACAAGCAGCACCAAAGGAGCACCTTATAGCCAGTGCAAAAAGGAGCCGTTTTTGTGGCTCCTTTTTGCACCCTGGAAAGGCCAGATTGGGGCCATGGCATGTGGTTGCCATGGCCCCACTCTGGATGAAAAAGGGATGTGCTGCATGCCGCCCCTTTGGGGCGGTCTGCATAGCCCCTCTATCTTCAAGAATCAAGTCATAGCATCATAGCATCATAGAATCATAGAATTCATATAGTTGGAAGAAACTGCAGGACCATCCAGACCAACCCCTCTGCCATGCAGGAAATCCAATCAAAGCATCCCCAACAGATAGCCATCTAGCCTCTTCTTAAAGACCTCCAAGGAAGGAGACTCCACTACACTCTGAGGAAGGAGTGTGTTCCACCGTCCGAACAGCCCTTACTGTCAGGACGTTCTTCCTAATGTGTGAGCGTGGAACTCTTTCTTTTCCATGGAGCTTGCCATCCAGGGTTTTTTCTGGTCCTGTTTCGCTGGATGCAGTAAGAAAACAAGCTTGCTCCCTCCTCAATATGACATCCTTTCAAATATTTAAACAGGGCTATCATATCACCTCTTAACCTTCTCTTCTCCAGGCTAGTCTCAAGTTCTTGCAAGATACTTTCAAGGAAAGTTTCAAGAGCCATCTTTTAACAGAAAAAAAGGAGGTGGGGTGCAATTCTCAGAGGGAAGAGCAAGTGCATTAGGCAATGGGCTTGAGGCAAGGATTAAGGTCTGCTTGGCAGTCTCTTCCTGCTGCACATCAGAGAATCCTACCAAAGCTTTCCAGAACTTTAGAAGGATCCTTCTGTCTGAAGCCCATTGCCTAATGCATTTGCTGTTCTCTTCCAAGAAATGTTCCCTGCACTTTGCAGGTGGGTCTTGCCTGCTACTCAGAGTGAATAACACCACCAAATCAACCACTAAACAAGCAAGTCAAGCCATTGTATCATTTTTGCCAAGGCAAGTCACTGAATACAACTTGAGTCCAATTGACTTGAGTCTTGTGTGTTTTGCTGAAGTAGGGCTTTGAAGAGTGTCCTCTGAAGGCTGTTAACATCAAATGTGGCATTAATATTCTGTAAGAAGTCAGAGGTCACAACCTTCAATGGACCTGATGGTGCGTGACAGAAACCCACCCCCTCCATCATTCCCACCTCTTCCCTGAAACTCTCAGATGATATCAAGTCCAACAGAATATTGGCTTGACTTTGGGGTTTGTCTTCAAATGGTCACATTACACCAATATTAAAATCATTCCATGGGCTACCTCTTAGTTCCTTGGCACAGTACAAAGTGTTGGCTTTTACCTTTAAAGCCTGAGATGATTTGGGTCCATTTTATCTACAGAATTGTCTTCTCCCATATAATCTGCCCTGTATACTCAGCTCCGCTGGTGGACATTTACTCCAGTCAGCCAAGACTGTCCTACATGGCAGGGGGTTGTACTGGGTGGCCCTTGTGGTCTCTTCCAGCTTTACAATTCTATGATTCTATGACTCTACATTGTCTCTGCAACTCTTGACATTTAGAGTCTGAAAAACATGGAAACAACCAGGCTGTGTTTGCCTGGATGCATGAACTGGCCTAATTCTCCAGGACCTTCACAGGATTTTGGGGAGTTCCCAAAGGATAATCTCTTGCTGTTACAACATAGCCCAACACTGGCTAGCTGTCCCCTTCCTTCAACTAACAACCAGATGACCACTGGAAGAAACTGTGGACAAGAGGTCATAGAGAGAAGGAGGTAGTGGTGACTTCATTTTGCAATGATCAAGAAAACACTTCTGATGGTCTAATTGGTTTTATCCCTGCCTAGGTCACCCACAGGATTCCAGCCAAAGTCTCTAGTAACTGGACAGTGTATTGAGTTTGAATTCTGCCAGGTTGCACATATATCTCAAGTGATACTTTTTTCTTTTGAACTACTTCAGGTGGCTTGTCAAGCTCTCAAAAAGAACAGCCACCTCGCCTCCATTATGACTGAGCCAGAGGGGAATTTGATCGGTCGATTCCTTCTTGACAAAGACATTCAGCCTGAAGGTGTCTGGATAGGACTAGCTGACCGCAATGACGTGAGTGACCAGCCTTAGCCTTCCTTTGTTCTGATGGCCACATTGTCTAAGCACTGACTGGATGCCAGGAATAGAGCCTTCCATGTGAAGTTTGGGATGGAGGGAGAAGGAGGGGATGAGACTGGGAGGAAGAGGAGGAGACAATTCAATAGTTTTGAGAAAAGTAATCTTTGACACCTTATGAAATTTGCTGATGACATGAAATTAGGAGGAGTAGCTTATACCCCAGAGGAGAGAATCAAAATTCAAAATGACCTTAATAGATTAAAAAGATGGGCCAAGAAGAACCAAATTAATTTCAACATGGAGAAATGTAAGATACTGCACTTAGGGTGGAAAAACGAAATGCACAGATATAGGATGGGGGACATTTGGCTTAAGCAGAGTTATATGTGTGAAAGGGATGTAGAAGTCCTAGTAGACCACAAGCTGAACATGAGTCAACAGTGTGATGCGGATGTTAAAAAGGCCAACCTGATTCTAAGCTGCATCAATGAATGCAGACTCTAGATCAAGGGAAGTAATAGTGCCACTCTATTCTGCTTTGGTCAGGCCTCACCTGGAAAAATCCTGTGTCAGGTTATGGGCACCACAATTTAAAAAGGATGTTGAGAAGCTGGAGCATGTCCAGAGGAGGGTGACCAAAATGGTAAAGGGTCTGAAAACCATAAAGCTCAATGAGAAGAGACTTAAGTGTCAAGAAAAAAGGTGTGTGCTGGATTCAAAATCCTTGTCAAAGTGAACACAAGCAGAGTTTATATACATGGACAAGACAATGTCATATTGTGGAGGGAGCAAGCTTGTTTTCTGCTGTTGCAGAGAACAGGACCTGGAACAATGGATGCATGCTACAGGAAAAGAGATTCCACCTGAACATTACGAGGAACTTCCTGAGAGTAAGGGCCGTTTGACAGTGGAACACATTCCCTTGGTGGGTGGGTGGTAGAGTCTCCTTCCTTGGAGGTTTTTAAGCAGAGGCTGAATGGCCATCTCTCACAGGGAGGGCTTTGCTTGTGAGTTCCTGCATGGCAGAATGGGGTTTGACTGGATGGCCCTTGAGGCCTCTTCCCAACTCCATGATCTATGATTCTTCGACCAAAGGAGAATGAAAGTGTCTCAACGTATGCGATAAGGCTTGAAATCTCAGATTCACTTGTTCTCTTCAGACATCCTGCTGCCCTGAGACCATCTGCTCAGGCAGAGGACATGGGCCTACACACAAAGGAACAGCAGAACAGTAAGGAGCCGCCCAGCAAGACTCCTCACATAAACACAGGCCCTTGACGCAACATGTGCCAGGTCACCACAGCACACTAGAACAATGGAACACTAATGAGAATTTGGGCTCAAAGAAAGAAAGAAACTTTTTGATCTTTCTGCAGACTGGAGAGTTTAGGTGGACAGATAAGTCAGCAGTGAGCTACATGAATTGGGGCCCAGGATCATCTCTTGAATATCTAAAAGGCAGTGCCTGTGCTTTCCTGAACAGCGGATATGGTGAGTAGGAGCTCAGACTGCATGGGTTGGGCATGCAGAGATAGGCATAGAGATTTCTTTCTCCCCCCGCCCTCCCTCCCTCCTCCCTTCCCCCCCCCCCCCCCCCCCCCCCCCCCTTACCCCCCCCCCCCCCATGGATGGGACTCAAAATCATTTACAAAATAATAAGGATTACAGGTTAAAAAGCATATTCAGGGGGAGCTGTGTTTGCCCTGCAGAAGAATGCAGCAGAATCCAAAATCCAGAAAAGAACCATACTTTTATTGGCCAACTGAAATGCACAAAATGCATCCTGCAAGTTTTCAAAGCTCCACTGGCTTCTTCATCAAGCAAAATAGGTTTTGAAAAAAGTCATACAAGAGAAGAAAAAGTGACAATGTCAGAATCACAGGAATACATTTTATACCAAATGTTGTTTCTATTGTAGTTCAGTTGTCCTGGAGGCATCTCCATAGCCACTTTCCTTTTTGGCTATGTAGGAACTAGAGAGAAAAGGCAGTAAAAAGCAAACAATAAAAGTTCATTAGCAATGGAAGAGAAAGAGTAAAATGAAATGCACAGATATAGGATGAGGGAAACCTGGCTTGACAACAGAAGATGTGAAAGGGATCTAGGAGTCCTAGTAGATCACAAGTTGAACATGAGTCAACAGTGTGATGTGGCAGCTAAAAAAGCCAATGTGATTCTTCGTTGCACCAAAGGAGTATAGTATCTAGATCAAGGGAAGTGATAGTACCACTCTATTCTGCTTTGGTCAGCCTCACCTGGAATAATCCTGTGTCCAGTTCTGGGCACCACAATTCAAAAAGGATGTGGAGAATCTGGAGCGTGTGCAAAGGAGGGAGACCAAAATGGTGAAAGGTCTAAAAACCATGAAGCCCTATGAGGAGTAGCTTAGGAAGCAGGGGATATTTAGCCTGTTGAAAATAAGGTTAAGAGGGGGCATGAAAGTCATGTTTAAATATGTGAAGGGATGTCATATTGAATCAGTGTCCTCAAGGCCTGTGAGGGAGTGACCAGGCAGGCCCAGCTCCATCAGGGCCAGCCTGAAGAAGCAGAGCCCTCCCTCCAGTCCATCTGCCTTGGTCCAGGCCTCAGAGGGAGAGAAGAACCACTGGACCTCCTCTCCTTTCCCATCACCATTCTCTTCTCCTTTTGTGAAATGTCTTTTTGATTGTATGCCTGAGGACAGGGAACCGTCTAATTAAAAACAATAATTTTAAGCCAGTCTGAGAGCCATTTGGGCTGAAGGGCGGGGTATAAATACCATAAAATAAAACAAAAATAAATAAAAGGATTCTCACAGAGGAGAAGGAGAAGGTTTGTTCTCTGCTGCTCCAGTGATAGGGCCAGGTGTAATTATGGGAAATTACTGCGGGTAGGTTTGAGTTGAACATTACAAGGAACGTCTTGATGGTTAGGGTGGTCTGGCAATGGATGCAATGTCCTAGAGAGTTGGTGAGGGTCTCCTTCTTTGGATGTTTTCAAAAAGAGGCTGGAGAGCTACCTGCCATTAGGGGTGCCGTAGTTGGCGATCCTGCTTTGAGGAGCAGTGGTTTGGACTCAATGGCCTGTGGCCTCCCCAACTGAGTCTATCCATCTGGCTTGTGGTCTTCCTCAGTTTCTACTTCTTCCTACCTTTCCTGGCACCATTGTCTTTTCCAATTAGTTGTGCCCCCTTGTTATGTGTCTAAAGTATGACAGCCTCAATTTGATCATCTTGGCCTCCAAGGAATTTTCAGGCTTGATCTGTGCAAGAACCCATTTGTTTGACTTTTTTGGCCATCCCACAGTGTCCTCCGTCCTCTTCTCCAGCACCACATCTCAATTGTGTTGATTTTCTTCCTATCCACTTTCTTCACTGTCCAACTGTCACATGCATACATGGTGATGCAAAGGATTGGATGATTTTAACTTTAGTGCTCAGTTGTATATCTTCACTTCTTAGCATCTTTCTAGTTCTTTCTTAGCTGCCCTTCCCATTCCTAGTCTTCTTCTTACAAAATTTTACTACGTCATTGTATTGGATTTGGTTATCCAGGGTGGGTGGGTCCTAGAACCAAATCCCAGTGGATACGGAGGGTTCACTGTATAGTGCAACCACTGTGTGCCTGTGTGAGTGTAGAATTACAGTACACATGCGTGATGTTGGACCCCGGCCATTGAATACCTACAGACTCCTCAGTGAAAACTGAAAGCCATCTCAAGGGGTCCAGTTTCACCCCATTCATGACCTCCAAGGTGGATAAGTTTCCTTTGGGACTTAGCTAGGGCAGAGTAGCAGTGCATATTGACTCTGTCCAAAATACATCCCTCCTTGTTCTCCTTCTCCACTCAGTTGTTTTCAAATCGAGCAAAAGATGTCTTCTGTTAGGGACATAACAGAGAACTCTGCAAACTTCTGTCTTGTCCTCATTAAGACAAAAAAGTATAGGGAAACCACAGACAATGTTCAGTGGATGTCTTTCAGATTATGCGCAATGGCTGGATGCAGTATGTGACCTGAAGATGTACTACTTATGCATGAGGGATGCGTCTTGAAAGCAGCTGTTCAGTTCATCCTGAAAGGGATGCTTGACTCCAGGAATAAAGCTCAGAAAACTATATGAGGACATCGAGACTTGAAGTTTCTCTTTGCTTCCTGGCTCCTTGTATCCAGATTGCCTGGCACTTGGATCTTGGCCAGAGTTTTTCCAAGCAAAATCAATAAACTCTCTTTTTGAACATTTATCGGCCCAATCCAGGGTCTACCAAAGATGCATGAGTCCTTGTGGTTTCACTTTCATGTTTGTTCAAACAGTTGCTTCCTTACAGAAGTACACACAACTTACATGTAGAGACTGGTACAAGATCTTGCCATAACCCAAAATGCCAACTCTGCCTGTATCTTTACTCAGGAAATGCCATCACAGGACCTGATCACATAACTCACAATACTAGAGGCACTTGCACTTCTCATCCTCCAGTGTGATATAAACCATCCTGTTACCCAAAATGCTGGGTGTCCTGGAAGGCACCCACAAATTCATATGTTTTAAGGGAACTGAGAGTTATACTTTGGCCAGGGTAACCATAAGGTCCTTGAGATCAACCCAAATGTATACCAAATCACACAGAACTCTAGAGGAAAAGCCAAATAGGTTTTTGCATTTTGATTAAGGAAATAACCAACACACACACACACAGCACACACGCACACACAAAAACTAAGGGACAGAGTTGGGAGAGGGGAGGTTGGCCACATATGTGGCTTTGACTTTTGTGGATTTGATTATTTGTGGTATTAATTATTATGTCCTCTCTAGGAAACACTAGGTCCTCCAGCGCAACTCGGCCTGAGGATGACCATAGAATGGTGTTGGGAAACCTAAGGAAAACACTTCTCTAGGCATTTGTGGGTCCCCCAGCATGATTCTATGATCAGCGTCTGGCAGATGTTTTCCATAGAGTTGCACTGGAAAATCTGGAGATTCCCAGAGATGTGTTCTCTAAGGCAAAAAGAATAGTGTTCTTTTATTTGTGGTTTTGCCACATTCACAGAAATCCTTCATCCCTAACCCCAAAGAATGTGGGAGGACAACTGTAGTTTGAAGTCTTGCCAATGGTGATACTTTACCAATTGCTGAGGCTTGCTTCCAATAGATGATGTCCAGAACAGGAATGGACTCGATCGCTGCCTAGACAGATGGGAATAACCAGTGAATTGAGGTGGCTAGAGAAACCGACAGCATGCCTCTCTGCTTACAACTAGCCCAGAGAACTGCTATTTTAGCCCCAATATTTATATCCCAAACTGTGTCTTGGGTGCAGATACCAAGGGACAATGGGTTTCCAGGAGTTAAAGAATGGCCTGGAGGTGTAGTAAATGGTTGGGTGACTGGTGTGAATAACAGAGAAAGGGATTTGCATTACCTCCTTTTTCAGTGTATGCACAGATAGTTCCCTTCTATGGCCAGGATCTCTTCATCACCCTCTGAAGACAAAAGGGATTATGCTGGGCACTTGGGAAATCTCATCACGGTGGGTGCCCTCTTCCTCCATATTAGACCTAATCGGTTTTCTGAATGTAAAAAGGTAAGACTTGCTCACTGGTGTGAATTCTAGGTCACCCATCCCACTGTCCCTCTTAATATTACCTTGACATTAAATATATGGGGTGATCAGGGGCCTGGTCTTGGAGTAATAATTCTGTGTCAACAATGCCTTTCAGCATTCTACAGTGGGCAAACAGGCCAGTCTCTGAGCCGGAGAATAAATGCACATGAATCAGATGTTAGAAATAGGAATAGATCAAACCTGTTGCAGAACCCTTCCCTGGGCATTCCATGTCTGACCTCAGGATAGTATGTCCTGAGCCAAAAAGGGGGGAAGATTGGAAAGAGAAATAGCTGAATTCACAAACTCCAATCCAGCAACAGGAGACATACTATACATATTATAATCCTGGTTAACATCCCAGCCTCATATCTCTTTTCTGGTTCCTAGTCTGCACCCACCACACCCCCAAATCCCCTCCACCATTCCTATGGTCATCCACCCACCCTGACCTTAGGCAAACATCTTTCCTTCTGCCTTTATCCCTAAAAGACATAGTTAAAACTAAACCTGTCACCTCACCACCGTACTCAAATTTTCTGCATTTCTACCACTATTCATTCGGTATGAATATAAAGGTCCTTCCTGGGCAACACTTCTGAAGCTGGAGGCCAGATCTATGAAGGCTTATGCTACAGCTTCTTCCACGCAGTTGGTCTCAAAGGTGCTACAAGAGCCCTATATAATATAGAGTCAGACTTCCACTTAACAATCCAAAGTTTTTATATACACTGCTTTTACTTTTTACTTGAAAAACTAAACTAATTCTCCAAGTCCACAGTTGCCATTTTTAATCCTCTCTCACACATAAATTGCAAGGAATGCTCCCATTCGTTCAGAAAATTGTCACACCGATTTGCAATAAAGGAGATTTATTTTGTCCCTCTCTGCTAGATTGAATATCATCAATATCTATTCTTCCACTGACAAATATCAATATCCAAAGTGGAGATTCCCAAACTACAACATGTATTAACACATCATCCAAGGTCAATGCCTCCCATTTTGTACATCCACCCTGATTTATTTACATATCTCTCTCCTTCGCTCCTCCTCTGCCTCTTTTTCTACTGCCTTCCCCTTCACCAAACATGATTAAATGAGTAATGTTATCTCATACATTGCATTAATTCATGGAGGTACACAAGGGTTGCAAGGTTCTACCCTTCTGCTGAATACCAACATTGTGCAACCAACCAAGCATCGGTAAATGTGGCAATTTATTATCTCATTGTGCAATAGGGAATGGAAAGGGGCTGTTTCCTCAATCTCAGAGTAGGAATGGGTGAATGAAGACAAACTGACAAATAGTTGCACAACATCGAAATATGTACTGCTGCAAGGCTGGAATCCTGATGGTTATTCCTACCTAGAGTAGGTCCATTCCATCAGTTGTTGGATGGTGAGTAAAATCTCACAGATGTAACAGTTCTGCCCCAGCTAGAACTAAGATTGGAAGTGTTTACATTTTTGTAACCCAACTTGTGCAACCATGAATTGAATACCTCTATTGCCCAACCACAGTACAACTGCAAGTGTAAAGGATACCATCAGGATCCTAGCCAATGTGTTGCAAGGTCTTTGGTTATTAAAAAGTTCTGGTGACACAGTGGTTAAATGCCTATATTGCAACCATTCACTCACAAACCACAAGGTTGTGAGTTCAATACCAGCCAGGGACTCAGGGTCGACTCAACCTGGCATCCTTCCGAATGCTGCTAAAATGAGTATCCAGCGTGTTGGATTAGCTTACACTTTGTAAACCACTTGGGGAGTGCTTAAGTGCACTGATAAGTGGAATAGAAATGTGCTTGCTATTGCTATTGCAGTAATAAAACCAGAAGGACTGAGCGTTATGACACCTATAGAGCCACCTGTTTTATTTTGGGCTATGCTTTTGTGGACTCCCCTTCTTCCAAGACAAGTTTTCTTCTTGCATCTGAACAAGAGAACCGGAAAATCACAAAAGCTTATAGGGAAATAAAGAAGTATTAATGATACTGCAAGACTCCTTCCATCTTTTCAGTCTGAAACAGACGAACACAAGTGTGATGATTTTTAGAGTAATATTGACAGCAGCCTTTCTTAAACCAAAAATGATTCCTTTAAATCTCCTTAAATTCTGCCTTGCAAAGTCCACATCTGTTTTAAAAAGGACCTCTCAGGAGATCTTTGAAACTGATTTGATTTCACCATAAACATTTGGGGATTCCACTTCTCTTCTTGAGATCCAAGTTTGCACTTTTCAGTGGGAGAAGAAATGTGGACTCAACACATGCTTCTGCTGAACTGAGTAAGTATTAAAGATGTGGCAAGGCTCCTTCCACTTTTTTAAATATAGAAACCAACCGACAAAGCCAGTGGTTTGAAAATATCCTCATTTAGGACTGGGTTTGTGTTGCTTCATTTTAGGAAGTTAGCAAGCTTATCTTAGCTGCTTCTGGACCTCAGGAACACTGAGAAATTTCCTTATGGCACTGAATTCCTTAATCGTGTTTAAAAGATTGGGAGATGGCCTTTAATGTTCCCAAGGTCTTTGCAATCTTGCTCATCAACACAATGTGCCACACACAAAACAACCACAAAAACTGGAATGCAAATGGATTCCCCATGGAGATCTGAATCCCTGGTGGGCTTAAGTGCGAGTTGGTGGTTTGAGCTTTTCATTGCTCTTTTAAACTCCAAGTTCTCCCTAGGTAGGATCTTCTCCTGAGTCTTGGCAGGATTGCTCCTGTATTTCAGGGCAAAGCTCTGTCCTCCTGAACTCTGATCTGGCTCCTGGCCCAGTCATTCACTCCCATAACTGAGTCCCATCTGCATCCCACTGCATTGGATCCCCAGGGATGCCTACTGGAGTAAGTATAACACTAGTGATGCCTCAGCCTGTCCCATTCTAACCCCTGATTTCCTGAGCCTCGAATGAGAGTGTGTGTATGTCTGTGTTGCTGTGTGATTTTTCCCTTTTAATAAAATTAGATGTTAATTGAGGAAGCCTGTCTCTGCACTATTTCTTACGGATAATTCGGTCTCTTGGTATACAAATTCGGAAAGCAATTTTGTGGGGTATTGTAAGGGCCCCCCTCTCTGCCCATTGAGCTAATTAAAATTCCCTTAATTAGAACCATCCTAACAGGGCAGGGGGCCTACTGGATGTCACCCCCATTCTGGAGCATCACCCCCATTCTGGAGCGTCACCCCCATTCTGGAGTGTCACCCCATTCTGGGGTGTCACCTGGTGTGGCCTGCAGCCTCACACCTCCCTGTGATGCTGCCGGAGACACTGCTGTGCATTCATCTGTTAGGAACGTAGGACTTTATCACAGGGGAGGAATTTCGCTTAATTTCAAATTTACATGAATGCGAATTGCGTTCAAACTAGCTTCCCATTGCCAGAAAATAGCATGCAATTGCCTGAATTTGCATGTGATAGTCTATCACGCAATAACGTGAAACCCCATGATTGCGTTCGGATTGCCAATGGATTATACTTCCAATTTCCCTTGTCTGATAACATTCTTAGTTGGATGCTTTTCTGCTACTCCCCTGTTTTCAAATGGTTAGTTAATTGGCATTTGGAGTGACTGCAGCAGCTTAAAAGTGGGTTTGTGGGAGGGATTGAGAGGGAAGATGCTTGGTAGTTGGGTTGGGGAAAAGCCTGATCATTGTGCAAGCTGAGCAGAGAATTCTGTAATGGCCAAACCATTACTTCGGCAGGCGTGAGTGAGAGCGCACCTTTGTAAGGTTGCCTCTGCAATGCAGAAATAATGCCCCTTGACACCACTTTAACTGCCATGACTCAGTGCTATGGAATTGTGGGGACTGCATTTCTGTGAGATAGTTAGACTTCCCTGTCAAAGAGCGCTTGTGCCACAAATCCCATGCTTCCATAGCATTGAGCCATGTCAGTTAAAGTGTGGTCAACGTGCATTATTTCTGCAGTACAGATGTAGCCTAGGCCACCAGCATGATGCCAGTTTCCATTAAAAACTGATTACTTCTCAGAGTCAATGGGATGACGTCCATGAAAAATCATGAAAATATGTTTCTGTTACATTCAATGGGCTTGTGATGAGAGTCCAGTGGATCACACGACGTCTGTTCCATGTGTAAGGTTGGGTGAAGCCTGCCTATTTCGGCAAGAAAAAAGATCCAAGAGGATATATCTCTTAATGTGAACAATTTATTGTCATGAAACAATAAAAGAAACCTCTGGAGAAGGCCCTTTGAACAAACATGAAAGGGCAGAAATGCATTCATCTTTGGTAACTGGGGATTGGGCAGATAGCTCTAAAAGGCAGGGTTTTTTAAAATGTTATTTTATCTGTAGAAACACTGGTGCAAATCAGGGATTTGGATCCAGGAGACCAGGGAGGTAACGTCTTCATAAAATCACAGAGTTGTAGTCCAAGCCCCCGTCATGCAGAAATACAGACATCTTGATTTCCTAATAGTTCAGCATTCCTTGCAGGCTGACCTGAACTTGAGCTTTCACAGTGCTCTCATCATGCACATGTACCTCATCTTTGCTGAACACGGAGCATCATGCCATTTGGCAAAATCTGAAATACATCCACAAAGTAAGATGAACGCTGTGTTTTCCCCACACTTTCTTTTCTTAATTGCAATACAGTACATTGGAGGTCAGGACTGGAGGGAAATTGGGGCCCTTGAGATCACCTTCAGTTTTCATTGAGGAGGCTGTAGGTATTTGGTGGTCAGGAGTCAATATCACGCATGTGTACCGACTTGTGGTGCCGACAGCAGGACACACTACTCCAGGTGAGGTAAGACCAATAAGCTTATCGCACAGCTCTTGGAGGAACCGGAACAGAATGGGGATCTCCTACTTCCATATAATCCACCCCTGGTCTTCTGGGAGGGATTTATTGCAGCCTTTAAAGACCAGATTAACTGCAGCCTCCCAGAGGACCTCTTCTGCAACCACTCCCAGACTGTGGAACAGCCTTCCAGGTGAGATCCATCCAATTGCCAGCTGAGATAGCTTTTAAAAAGCTGTCAGGACGGATCTCTTCCAGCAGGCCTTTCCTGAATAAAAGCACTCAGCTATAGAAGGATCACTTCTTCAGATCTTGTATCATGCTACCTTCAGAGCTTATATTGTTGCTAATAGCTTATTTTAAAAATTAATGTTAATTCTAATGTGTGTAATTCTATTTTAAGGGAGGAGATTTTGTAATATCATATATACTAAGTATTGTATGTTGGATCTTTTAACTATGTTAGCCTCTTTGACTGTTGTTTTACAGAAAAGTGGGGTACAAATAAAAGTTTCATTATTATTATTATTATTATATTGAAAATGTGTCTTACCGCACGGGAGAATGCTGCCGATGCCGCCGTTCTCCAGCTGTTCCTGGCAGCTGATTTTGAAGGACAATTCTGAACCAGTCTGCAAAATTGGCTGCCATGGAACAGCTGGGAAATGGCTTGGGGACTCCCAGCGGCATCAGTAGCGTTCTCACATGCGGTTAACACACGTTTCCCCCCGTTCCGTTTCCGTTCCTCCAAGTGC
Organism: Sceloporus undulatus; assembly: GCF_019175285.1. Lineage (NCBI taxonomy): Eukaryota > Metazoa > Chordata > Lepidosauria > Squamata > Phrynosomatidae > Sceloporus > Sceloporus undulatus. The sequence goes on along the minus strand of NC_056526.1, from coordinate 2,546,722 downwards.
CGTGCGATAAGCTTACAAATTTTACCGTAACAGGAAACATTACTAGGAAGCTGATAGACTGGCACTTAACTCTTTCAGCTTTTTATGTCCAACAAAGGTAACCCTTTTTCATTTAGACTACAATTGGCATGTTTTCAATTTGTTGTTGTCATGTGTGAGCCTTTGAGTCATTTTCGACTTATGGTGACCCCGAGGCAAAACTATCACGGAGTTTTCTTGGCAAACTTTACCAAGGAGGGGGTTTGCCATTGCCATCCCTTGAGGCTGAGAGAGTGTGACTTGCCCAAGATCACCCAATGTTTTTCCAGAGCCAGGTCAGGATGTAAACCCTGGTCTCCCAATGCACTAGTCCAACACTTAAACTGCTACACCAGGCTGGCCCTATACAGTACCCAAATGTTTTTTCCAGACGTAACAGAAACATCTTCAGAAATCAATTTGTTCTCTCCCTAAGAAAGGAGCAGTTAGCTTTGCACAGGACAAGGACAACCTGGAGGCCAAGGGAAGTTACTTTTGTGCTGCTAATGATGTTGAATTTTATTACCTGTCTTTTATTGCCCTTTCTCCCTTGTCGCCACATGTCTAAGAAGAAGGAAAGTGGCCTTTTCCTCCAGAATAACTCAGTTACAACAGAAACAACTCCTGGTGCAAAATCTAAGGCTGGGGACTCTACCATTATCACATTTCTTTTCCTGAATGGTTTTCTAAAACATCTTTGGCCTGATGAAGAAACCAGTGGAGCTTTGAAAGTGTGCAGGATGTGTTTTGTGCATTTCGGCTGTCCTATCAAGGAGTCGCTCTTTTGTGTAGTTTGTATTTTGCTGCTACACAGTCAACATAGCTACCCCTGAATAGGTATTTTTATATGCAATCCTTTTGATCTTATAGATGATCTTGAGTCCCATTGGGGGGAGGAGTAAGATGGGGATGGGGAGAGAAATCTACTTATCACTCCATGCTGAATGCATCCTGTCTGAGCTCCTCCTCACCAAATGTCACTGCCAAGTGAACACAGATATCCTTTGTAAGCTTTGGAAGAGGTCGTCCAGGAGCCCAACCCAGATAGATCACTGATGACATATCTGACCACTTCCAATGTCCAGTCTGCAGAAAGAGCAAAAGGAATTTCCATCTTTTAGGTGAAGTTCTCCATCACACAAAATAAGCTGTCATCTCTCCCCAGGTAGATCTCCCAGCTGATCAACAAATGTACCCCTGTGAAAAACACAACATGCCTTATGGCAACGGTGCTCAATCTGTGGGTCACAACCCCTTTGGGGGTCAAACAAACCTTTCACAGGAGTTGCCTAAGACCACCAGAAAACACATATTTCTGATAGTCTTAGGGCCCAACTTTAAAGTTGGGGGTCACCACAACATGAGGAACTGTATTAAAGGGTTGTGGCATTAGGAAGGTTGAGAACTACTGCCTTATGGTCAGCCCCTACACCATGTTGACCCATCAGAAATTCCTTCTTAAGGTCTAGGTTGGATCTCTTTTCTTGTAATTCAGATCCATGTATCTGTTCTGATATCTGGGGCAGTGAAAAACAAGTTTGCTTCATCTTCTACATGCCATCCCTTCAGATATTTAAAGATGACAATCACATCACCTCTCAGTCTTCTCTTCACCAAGCCTTCTAAAGCAGTCCCTTCCACTCTCAAACAACTCTTGTAGTCAAGAAGTTGTTCTTAAGGTTTCAGTGACATCACTTGCCTTGCAATTTGAGCCTCTAAAGCAGTAGAAAATAAACTCCCCCCCTTCTTCTCCATGAGATCCCTTCACATATTTAAAGATGATGACCATATGGCCTCACTCGCTCTCATCTTTCTTTCTGCCTCCTCCCAGTTTTTATACCCGAGAATCTGTGCTTTGCATCTCCTTGTCCACCGGAACAGTGTGTCCACCGGAAAGGAGAAAGCCAAAGGCTGGGCACTCACCCCTGTGGTGTCCTGCAATCCTATCCAGACCCCTTCACATCTTTTAGACTTAGTGAGAATGAAGCGGCTTATCATATTTCCCTCTCGCTCAGCTGATATGGAGACGAGATGGCTGTCCGGGCGGAAATGTTGGCAGGCAGTCTGAATGGGTTCAAGAGAAAGAGATTTTACTTGGGATGTGACTCTGGATGATGAGGAGGGAGAGAGACAGCAGAGCATCAGGGACCGCCTTCCATCTCTACCACAGTTCTCCAGACAGAGGAAGAGGAAGAAGGCTGTCCTTTCTCTTCTAATCCGGAACCGGAGGTGGTCCTTCCTCCTCTCTCGCCTCCTACTCCCCTTCCACAGGCATTTAATACTGTAGCACTTTGACAGCTGGCATGGGGAGGTTTGGGTGAGCATAAGAGGATACTAAACAGACCCTTGCACCCCATCCAAAATAGGTCAGCCCTTTCTATCCACAGATTCTCTTATCCACAGATTTAACCACCCACAACTTGAAAATATCCCCCCCCCCACACACACACACACACAAATCCAAAAAATAAAGCTTGATGCTGCCATTTTGTCTAAGGGACAGCAGTTTACTATGCCATTGTGCCAAATGAGACTTGAGTATCCATAGCTTTTGATATCTACAGGGGGGAGGTGTTCCTAGAACCAAATCCCAATGGATATCAAGGGCTCAGTGTATTCATTTCCACCATGATGACGATGATGATGATGACAATAGCATTTACCATTTATCAGTGAACTCAACACTCCCTAAGTGGTTTACAATCTATAAGCCAGTTGCCCCCCAAAAGCTGGGTAACCATATCACTGACCTACAAAAGGAGGGAAGGTTGAGTGGACCTTGGAGACCTATCTGGGATCTAACTCACAGTCTTGTGGCTGCAGCATTGGCATTTCACCACTGCGCCACCAGAGCTCAATAACAGGTGCAATCCATCCTTCCCTCTCCACTGCTCTTTTCCCCCAGAGCTTGGGGGGGGGACTGCATGGTACTGATGGTATTTTTAAAAGCAATGTAACAACTGGTGCCATTTGACAGCTAGCAGAGGGAGGTTTTGCATGAGGACAGGAGGGTACTCAATAACTCCTTGCACACTTTCCAAAACATGATACAGTTGGCCTTTATATCCACAGATTCTTCATCCATAGATACAATCATCCGTGGTTTGAAAATATCCCCCCCCCCCCGAAAAAATCCAAAAAACAAACCTTGGTTTTGCCATTTTACATAAGGAACACCATTTTGCTACACTGCTTTGTATAATGGGACTTGAGCAGCCATGGGTTTTGGTATCTATGGGGGGTCCACCAAAACCCAGCAGATACCCATATAACATCGAGTAAGGCATCCATATGTTATCAAGCAGATTCCAACCCATATCTTATTGCATATTCATGCAATGGCATTTGGATGTTAAAAATCTTCAAATGCCAGAGCCCTGTTGTTGTTGTTGCATGCCTTTAAGTTGTTTCTGATTTATGGCAACCTTAAAACAAACCTATCATGGAGTTTTCTTGGCAAGATTTGTTATGGGGGGGGGGGTGTCATTGCCATCCTCCAAGGCTAAGAAAGTGTGACTTTTCCAGGTTTACCCAGTGGATTTCTATAACCAAGTGGGGATTTGAACATGGGTCTCTAGAGTTATAATCCAACATCCAAACCTTTTGCAAAACTGACAAGTGGTCATGTCCAGACAAACACATCTTCCTCATCCTTTTAATAATGATAATTAATAAAATGTTTATTTATGCCCCTCTTTTCTGTAATAAAAACAATCACATTTATCTGCAAGAGATTTATCTTCTATTTGTGTATCTGATCCTTCATATCTCAGTGCAGACTTTTATCTTTAGCAGTGTCAAACTGCATTATTTCTGCAATGCAGATGCAGCCTTAGCCTGGTATCTCAAAGGCAAGGAGGGAAATGCTGGGTTCTCTCTCTCTCTCTCTCTTATTTTTTTGCTTTGGGATTAGTCACCCTATTATCTCTGAAAAGACCATCTTACCTCCGCATCTGCCCATGTCATACTTTCTGAGAAGAGTCCATAGCAATAGTCATCAATCCGAAGCCAGTTACGTGGGCATTTTAGTGCTTGTATACCTACAGTTCAGAAAGCAAAGTATAGTGAGGGCTTTAGTCAATGGCTCAAGTACGGGTAGGAATTGTGAGGACTCCCTCTAGCTATGATTGGACTTCAACTCTCAGAAACACTGAATCATAGATCTGAAAGAAACCTCAAAGGCCATCCAGTCCAACCCCATTCTGCCATGCAGGAACCCAGTCAAAGCACCCCCCTGACAGATGGTGGTCACCCAGCTTCTGCTGAAAAGCCTCCAAAGAAGGAGACTCCACCACTCTCCAAGGGAGCTTCTTCCATTGTTGAACAGCTCTTACTGTCAGGAGGTTCTTCTTCATATTATGGTGGAATCTCTTTTCCTGTAGTTTGCATCCATTGCTCCAATTCTCTGGAGCAGCAGAAAACAAGTTTGATCCATCCTCAATGTGAAATCCCTTCAAATATTTCAACAGGACTATCATATCACCTCTTAACCTTCTCTTCTCCAAGCTAAACATCCCCATCTCCCTAAGCCACTACTCATAGGACTTGGTGGTTTCCAGACCTTCCACCATTTTGGTTGCCCTTCTCTGGACACGCCATAGCTTCTCAACATCCTTCTTGAACTGTGTTGCCCAGAACTGGACACAGCATTATTCCAGGTAAGGCCCGACCAAAGCAGAATAAAGTGGCATATTATTGCCCTTGAGGAGGCTGCACCTGCATTGCAGAATTAATGCAGTTTGACACCACTTTCATAGAATCATAGAATCATAGAACTGGAAGAGACCCCAAGGGCCCTGATCCAGCCCAACCCCATTCTGCCATGCAGGAACTCTCAATCAAAGCATCCCCAACAGCTGGCCATCCAGCCTCTGCTTAAAGACCTCCAAGGAAGGAGACTCCACTACTTTAACTGCTATGGCTCCATCCTATGGAATCCTGGGGTTTGTAGTTGTTGGGACATCAGAGCCCTCTGACAGCCCTCTCACCAAACTACAAATCCTAGAATCCCATAGCATGGAGGCACGGCACTTAAAATGGTGTCAAACTGCGTCAGTTCTGCAATGCTTTTAGCAGCTCTACAAAATGGAGAGGAGTGCTGGGCTTTGTATTTCTTGATGTCTGAAAGGCTAGAATCCCCCTGGTGATTTAAGTCAATGGGACTGGATGCTTTTCACAGCCTGGGATGCATAGGGACTAAATCCTGTCCTTTCGCTTACTCAATTACTGAATAATGCATCAAAGCAATGTGAATCCTGATACATTGGTGGGCCTTCTCTAATCTGGACTAAAAATAGAACTTGGGGTGCATCTACACTGTAAAAATAATGCAGTTTGCCACCACTTTAACTGCCATGGCTCTATCCTACAGAATCCTGGGATATGTAGCTTTGTGAGGCAGCAGCCCTCCCTGGCAGAGAGGCTTAAACTATGAATCCCAGGATTCCATGAAACGGAGCTACAGCACTTAAAAGTGGTGTCAAACGGCACGGTTTTTACAGTGTGGAATGGCCCCTTTGAGGCCTTTTCCAGCACTAAGAGTGTCAAATCATGTTGGTTCTCAGAGTGAAAATATGAGAAGACAATTTTGCTGTCTCAAATAGCAGGCTGAACTCTGAGGAATCCAACAAAGACTCACCTTTTGCAAAAGAGATGATGACCAGGAGACCAAAAATGTGGAAGCAGGAGACTGGTCCACATCTACACCTTGAGAGAGAGAGAGATGGTGAGAGAAAGAGACATAGCAATTAGGACATGTTATTTCTTTTGGACTCACCACCAAAGGAAACTTCAAAACCCAACATCACTGGCTTCAATCCTCCCGTTAGTCCTGACTATGTAGACCTATTGAATCAATGGGATTATTTTTTTGCCTCCATGGGCCTTTTCACACAGGGATTTTTTGAGCACAGAAGTAGGGTGTTGACTCTGCGCTTGAGTCTGTGGCTTTCCTCAGGTTAGGACCAACTAACAGCATTCCAGCACTTGGTCTACATCGGGACATTAACCCTGAGAAGATCTGGAGTCATTCCTTCAGTTGGATTCAGAGTGACCAGATGTCCTGACCACAAAGGAGGACAAGGCACTGCAAAATTTAGGACATTCAAGAAAAATGGAAGGTGTTACCAAATAAAAGTTAAAAACACTCTTTAAATATACATTCATGCTTCTTAGTCAGGCTCAGAATAGAGAACGTTTCAAAATTCCTTTGGGACAGAAGGTTGGAATGAAGAGCATGCCCTGGAAAAAGAGGATGTCTGGTCACCCTGGTTGGATTTCTTGATGTGTTGACTCACCATTCAGCTATTAGGTGAGTCTATCCTAATTTAGACTAACTATTATCATTCCAGCTAATTGTTATTTCATCACTAAAATGGTGGACTCCCTCCTTCCAAGTTGCTAGGTGGTCTTCTTGCTGCTATTGTGTGCCTTCAAGTCATTCCTGACCGATGGAGATCCTCAGGAGAACTTATCATGGGATTTTCTTGGCAAGATTTGTTGAGAGGAGGTTGGCCTTCTCCTTCTCTTGAGGATGAAAGAATATGTCTCACCCCAGTAGGTTTCCGTGACTTGAACCTGGGTCTCCAGAATTGCCATCCTACACTTAAACAACTACATCACACCAGCCATTCTTAAAATGACTGGAAGAATCAAAGAGATCCAACTGCAGAGTTCACTCACTTCATTGTCCATTCTATTGTCCTTTCTGGGCGCATCTGGAATGTGGAAAGTCTTTCCTCCTTCTCTATGAATCCTTCTGGGTCCTTGATGGACTAACAAGTGAGGAGGGACAGAAGCAAACAGCAAGCATCCAGCCCAGCATCCAACTGAAAAGCTCAGCTCTGATATTTTAAATTGGAAATTAGAATGGGCAATGGTCCAGAAACCAGAAAGTCCACCCAAAATGCACAAGGCCTATAGCAAGGATATTATGTCCTTCACTTTGGCCAAACAGCCTAATGGGGCATTAAAAAGTTGAATACCTACCTAATAGCATCGATGCCAGTTAGTGCCGGTCATGGAGAGCAGAAGAACATCACATTCTAGACAGGCATGAACCTGATTTCCAGGTACTGGGAGCACATCATTTCTATGCTGCTTTTGGATCCCCGGGTTTTTCTTCTGGAAGACGTTCTTAAGGTGGGAACACACCATCGTTCAGAGTCAGAACACCTGTGTTGCCCAAAAAGATGGGGAGGGCTGAGGGGGTCCCCACCAATTGTGTCAAGGTCTTCAATATTTGGGGAATCGCTTAGATCAAAGAACACTTGTGAGATGCTGAATAACCTGAGGACCATTTTTTAACAGTGTAATTGTGTGAGAACTCCATATTGGATGCATAAAGAAGGCTTTATTTTGGAAAATAAGCACGAGTGCAACCAAGCACACCATAGCAATTCAAATGGACACCCCATTCAGAGCTAACCGAAATCGAGGTATGGAATAGTAAAGTTTTAGGGTTGTCAAGAAGGCAATATTTACCTGTCCTGAAGAGGAGACCATGAAAAGCAGGTTATGGCTCAGACAGGTGATACATAAAGAGAACACACTATGGAATGGACTCCCAGAGGAGATCCGCCTTGCTACATCCCTGGAAACTTTCAGGAAGGCGGTTAAGACAGAGATTTTTCGACATGCATACCCACCTGACTGTCTATGAATTACAGACTGTTTCTGTATGGAACGAGAGCATCTGACCCCATGACTGTTGATTTTATGTTTTTAACTGTGGTTTTAACTTGTGTGATAATAATATTGTACTGGTTGAGCTCCCTTTGCCTTTTATGAGAAGACTGAGGCAAAGAAGGTCTTGAGTAATTCTGCCTTTTCTCTGTCTTCTGTTAGCATTTTGCCATCTTCTCCACGAAGTGAACCTACCGTTTCCTTCTTCCTTTTGCTGCGGACAGATCCAAAAAATCCCTTTTTGTTGTTCTTAACTTCTCTAGCAAGACTGAGTTCATTCTGTGCTTTAGCTTTTCTGACTTTACCCTACAAATGCCTGCTATTTATTTGAATTCTTTTTTTTGGGGGGCCCATCTTATCCTTCTTGATGGACAACACCGCCCCCCCTCCCCCCCCCCTTTGGCCTGAGGAGAGTGAAATCATCCACAAAACACTCTTTTAGTATTTTCCTCCTGACTTTTTTGTGGAGGTGTATGTCTGACAAGTTCTCACCCTTAGAAAATTTGGGAAAACTAGAAGCCTGCTGGTCCACTCAAACCCCTTGAAGTCCCGGACGTTGGACTCCATGCCTGATGGCCAGCGCCCCTTCCAACCAGTAGTGCTCCCTGGTGGAACTAGGACATGAGCGCTCACCAACCACGGCTGAAGCATCACCAGGCGGCAAGGCAGGGACATTAATTGAATCTTCCTTGCCATGATTGCTTTTGTAATGTTTTTTCTTTGAGGCCATTGGAGGTGAAGTAGGAGGCACTGGCACTACGGAGCTGTCGGAGGAGCTTGACGAAGAACTGGAGCCCTTGGAAGATGTACTGGCTTTGCTGGAGCTGCTCAATGAAGACTCATGACACAAGTGCTTTTTCTTTTTAGCCTGAGCTTGGATCTGGCTCCTGCTCTCTCGGAACTCCTTGATTAGCTCTGCGATGGACTAATGCATGACCACCATAGCATCATCCTTCGTTGGAGCTGAAGCTGGGTTTGCTGGCCGAGATTGCCATCTCTTGGGTTGGGGGGGGGGGTTGTGTGTTGGAGCCTCTGAGGGTCTCTTTTGCTTTTGGCGAGGGGCCAAGTCAGACCAAGACTTCCTGGGCTGGCCTGATCGGCCCCTAGTTGCTGGGGGGAGAGGCTATTCCTGAGCACTGTTACATTTTTGTGGCATGGTGCCAGCAAAGCAAGACCTGAGTTTATATATGTGTGTGTGTGTGTGTGTGTGTGTGTGTGTGTGTGTGTGTGTCTAGCCTAATGGCTGCCGGTAGGGACAAGCGGGACAAAAGAAAAAACAAAACCCAGGCAGGGCACATAGCTTGTGGTGCTCTGCTCTGTGCCTGCGTGCCTGGGCCCCCAGGAGAGGAGGCGACCCCCTTGCAGGAGCGCTGCTCGAGTGCCCTGCAAAAAGGGGCAAGGGGGGCAACTCACTGTCCAGGCTGCGACCGCTGGCCCTGCAGTCTGCCAGCCCTCTGCCCCTTGCAGGCAAACTGCCGCAAAATGCCCAGGGCCTACCGCGGAAGGTGGGAGGGCGGCGTGGTGGCGAGCTCAGAATGGCGCCAACTCAGGCACCTCGTGGCCTTTTATAGGCCTGTGAACCAATGGGAGGCCGAGATAGGGCAAAAGACCTACCTCCAGGCCTCCCAGCCAATCCCAGGTGGTGCCTATCAATGACGCCACCCAATCGGGAGGCACTTCCACCCGCGGTGCCCTGCTCCTGCCCCCCAAATGAGCCAATCACGGCTCAAGCAGCCCTGCGCCAGGGCTAATGGGGCCACCCGAGCCGGAAGAGATGGGCGGCGTGCTGTGGGGCTCCCCTGCTCGGCAACCGGGCAACCCCATTTATGCATGCATCCTAACAGGCCAGAAGCCATGCATAAGGACTGGAGCACAGCTTTGGTCCAGCTTCTGTCCTCTTAAGATGCATGTGTCATTTAAACAGCATACCTCCAAAGTCACCTGAAGCAGCTTTATTTTGGCCTATCTGTTTGGGCCCTATCCCTCTGTGTTTTTCCTCCTTATTTTCGTTTGCAGTAGTTGTTTCATTCATTCTATTTGTTTTCCAAAAATGAACAGAGACTTCCAGTGAAGGCATAAACTAATTATCCATATCATGATACTCTTGCTTTCTCTCTCCTGTATAGTGCAGTGTAAAATTAACTTGCCCATTCATTCCAGTTTGTTGAGATCTCTGGTTCGAATTCTTGACCATCACAGCCTTTGAAATATTAATAGGTATCTCTCCATCGCATGTTCATTATGCAGAAATTGTTGTTTCTGAGAAAAGGTCTCTGTGTTCCAGAGGACAATTGCAAGCTGCCAAGATTTGGCTGGACCACATAGTTCTTGAAAAGGCTAATTTAACATAAATAAGTTTTGCTTTGCTTTAGGCCTGGAAACAAAGCTTTACGAGGAACAGTGGAGGGAGTTCAGCCCAGAGAAGAAAAGGCTGAGAGATAAGATGATATGATATGACCTGAAGATGGAGTGAGCTTGTTTTCTCCTGCTCCAGATGGAATGACCAAAGCCACTGGGTTTAGATTACAATAAAGACAATTACAACTGAAGATGAACTTCTTTGTGGTAAGACCTCTCTAACAGTGGAAAGGGCTTCTTCAGACAGCGCTGGGTTCTTGTTCAGAAGAGCTTTTTAGGTGGCTAGAGATGTTTTACCTCTTCATTTTCTACATTGATAGTACATTGAACTAGCAGAATCTGGGATGCCTTCCAGCTTTATGATTCTATGAGAATAAGTCTTGCCCTGCTTTCCTTTCTAGCTTGTAATGGACCATTCTTGGTGAATGTTTTGTGATGAAAATGCTGAATTTGAGGATTCTTTTTCAGTGATCAGGGATCCCTTGCTCTGGAACCACTGTTCATAAACCTCCCCAATGCCCTGCTATGCTTTTGCCCAACTCAAGTCACAGTTAGCTAGCAATGACAGTGCCATGCTCAGTTCCTTCCCCATTGCTTAGGACTCATGTACACTGCAGAAATAGTGCACTTTGATACCACTTCAACTGCCATGCCATGAAGTTTTAATACAGTGGACCCTTGGTATCCACTAGGGTTTGGTTCCAGAACCCTCTGTGGGTCCCTAAATCCTATTAATGCTCAAGTCCTATTAAATTATTATTATTATTATTATTATTATTATTATTATTATTATTATTAATCTTTATTTATAAAGCGCTGTAAATTTACCCAGTGCTGTACATGCAATCTTTTTAGTTAGACGGATCCCTGCCCTCGGGCTTACAATCTAAAAAGACATGACACAGAAGGAGAAGGGAGTGGTGGAGGGAAAGGGTAAGAGGTCCAGCAGTTCCCCTCTACCTCCAAGGCCTGGACCAAGGCAGATGGACTGGAGGGAGGGCCTGGCTTCATAATGGATGGTTAATCTTCTACTAGAGAGGCCTGTTGGAGCTAGCCTGCCTCTCTAGTCAGATAATACATATAAAAGACATAGCAATACAGGAAATGATTCAATAAAACAGACAACAAAAGAACATCAAATAGCAAATTAAATGCAATGACATGGTAAAATGAGATCCCTGATATAAAATGCCAAAATCAAAGTTTGCTTTTTGGAATGTATATATTTTTAAAATGATTGCAAGCCATGGATGCTTCAATCTGTGGATCAAAAATCCATGGTTATGGAGGGCCAACTGTATAAACCTATACTCCATCTGAAAAAGTGTGTTTGTATCCATGCAAACCCATCTGAAGTGTTGTTTCTCTTCTTCTGTTTTCTTCCTTCCAATTTCAGATGAAGCCAACCTTCTGTTTCTCCGTTATTGGTCTCCTGGCTTCCATCTCCTTTTGGCAAAGTGAGTCCCTCTTAGCTTTCGGGGAACGCAGCCTCTGACCTAAACCAGGCATATCCTTTATTTATATATTTTCCCTTCTTTTTTCTACTTATCTTAATGAGGCCCAGAACCAAAAACCAACCAGCTCCGTCAACAGCTAGAACAATTATTAAAGCCAGCAAAGTGAAACTAAAAGAAGGAAAGGGGTAAGCCAAAGGCTAGCATCCCTCTCCTCCTAACCTCAAAAAACTTGCAGAAGTGGATAGGACTGTCAGCAGTTAAATGGTAGTATTCTTTGCCAGCTGTCTTTAAAGGATGGCTAATATATGATGGCTTATATAGGGTCCAAAAATATTTGTCACAGCTGCCAAGGAATGCCTGGCCATATGAGTAGGCATAACAAACTTCGACACTGCTTCAACTGTCATAGCTCCATCCTATGGAATCCTGGGATTTGTAGCTTGTTGTGATAGTAGAGTTTGCTGAGAGATAATGCTAAACATTTCACAATACTAGAAATCCCAGAATTCGATAGCATTGAGCATGGCAGTTAAAGTGGTGTTAAATTGCATTATGTCTGCAGTGTAGAAGCAGCCTCACTCTCCAGGCTAACATGGGGATAGTTTTACCAGATTAAGGGGTTGCTCCCACTAAAATCTGCAGCGAATCATGATTCGGGGTATATGACCTTGTTCCCACTTGAAACTAATTCCAATCCTCATTGGATCGATTCCAGTTGGGATAAAGCGGGGCAAATGCAAAAAAACAAGCAAACAAACAAACAAAAACAAAAAACCAACAGGTTTTCCGGATAGTAGTTTTTTGGCGGTTCCTTTCAGAATAATCAATTTTGAACCGTGCCCAATAAGTGGGAACGCCAGATCAAAGTTGATTCATTCTGAGGGGAGGGACAAATGGCAGAGGGGTGTGTGCAGTCCCTCCCTAGAGATGTCAGACATACCCCCAGTGCTGCCTTTTTGGGTCCTTTTTTAAAAATAAAATTAACCCAAAAATCAATAGATTGGTCAAGCAACTGCTTGCAAACGTTGCTAAACCATTCTATTGATTTTAATTAATTTTGCTTTTTTAAAATAAAGGATCCCCCATCCTCCTGCTGCTCCTCCTGGGTCCCCCGGTCTTCCTGCTCCCTCCCCCGGCCTCCGCGCTCCATTTTCCAGCCTTGTCTTGGCTAGGCTTGCCATATCCCGCCTGGGGGCGGGACTTTCCCGGTTTGGGGCGGGTCCGCACGGTCCCGCCCCGGTTTGCCCCCGACCCCGGGCAGGATGTGGCAAGCTGAGGGAGGCTTTCCCGCGCCGCTTGGGCCTCCGCTCCCCGGCGCGATCGCGGCGAGGCCGGGGGCCCAGGCGGCGACTGAAAGCCCCCTTAAGGCGGAGACTTTCAGTCGCCGCTTGGGCCTCCGCTCCCTGCCGCGATCGCGGCGAGGCCGGGGGCCCAGGCGGTGACTGAAAGCCCCCTTAAGGCGGAGGCTTTCAGTCGCCGCTTGGGCCTCCGCTCCCCGCCGCGATCGCGGCGAGGCCGGGGCCCAGGCGGGGATGGAATCCTTCCTCAGGGAGGCTTTCCCTCCCGCCTGGGCCCTGGGCCTCGCTGCGACACGGCGGGGGCAGAGCCCAAGCGGCGAGGGGAAAGTAGGACAAAAATTCAAATGTAGACACATGTTTGTGTGTCCGACATTTGAAATTTTTGTCCTACATTTTTCCTGGTTTCAAGGTCCGGAGGCATGGCAACCCTAGACTTGGCCCTTCCCTGGTCTCCACACTCCCTCCCCTGGTCTCCATGTGCTGTTTCCTGGCTTTACGTGGTCCCCCCCCCCCGCCCTCTGAGCTCCATTTCCAGACCTTGCCTTGGGCCCAGAGTCCAGGGCATTGACAGGGCAGGGCAGGGAGTGTGGAGGCCGAGGGAGGAAGCAGAGAAGAGGAGGATGGAGACAAGGCTGGGAAACAGAGTGCAGAGACCGGGGCAGGGGCCAAAGCAAGGCCGGGGCACAGGTGCCAACTAATGGGGATGATAATCGTGCCAAAAAACAGCGATTCCAAAAAAGATCCCAATTATAGTGGGAATGAGGGACCTTTTGGAATCAGTTAACATAGCAGAGTGGAGCAGATCCAGGAATCAGTTATACAGTAAGTGGGAATGAGTCCTAAGTTAGTAAAGAAAAATGGCCTCCTTGGTCTCATCTGCCCTTTCGATTCTTAAGCTGTTGTTGTTCTGTTGTTCCATCCGGACTCCCAGTGATTGGGTGGCATATAAATAAATATATTATTATTGTTATTATTATTATTATTATTATTATTATTAATTTATCTAAGGTCACCCAGTGGGTTTCTAGGGCTGAGTGGGCATTCAAAACCTGATCTCCAAGGATCTTTGCCCAGCATTCAAACCACTACTTCTCTGACCCTCAAGTAGCAAAAACAATTGATGCCAAATTGCCAAAGCCAGTTCTAGGTCAATGCCTGGACACTGTCCCAAAATGGGTAGACTGGAAAACCACCAGCCATTGATGGTGGCTGGTGGTTTTCACCTCATGTCATAAATGTGTACCAAAACTAAGGAATTCTGAACAGAAATCTGTAACAAAGCACAAAAATATTTCAAATTAAAATGGAAATGAAACCAGATATGTATCTATTACATGTTGTTGTTGTTATTGTGGTGGTGTGTCTTCAAGTCATTTCTGACTAATGGTGACCCTGAGGAGAACCTATCACCAGGGTTTCTTGGCAAGATTGGTCAGAGGAGATTTATCATCGCTTTCCCCTGTGGATATATTAGCTTTGACTACTGTATAAGAGTAAATCCATCTATTAATGGAGTGCATGGGATGATATATAGGTATGAAAATGTTTTCTTATTTTCCATATGCATAAATGTAAAAGGAGCCAGCATGGTGTAATGGTTTGATTGCTGAACTAAAACTCTGGCAGTCTAGGGTTCGATTCCCACCTTGGCCATGAGACCCATTGGGTGACCTTGGGCAAGTCACACTCTCTCAGCCTCGAGCAGGCAATTCCAAACCTCCTCTGAAAAAGTCTTGTCAAGAAAACCCCATGATAGGTTTGTCTTAGGGTTGCCATATGTTGGAAATGACTTGAAGGCACACAGCAACACAGCAAGAACAAGGATCTATTAGACAGTGGAATGGAATGCCTCAGGAGATGGCCAAAGTGAATTTATCTTCTTGGTGTTCTTCAAACAGAGGCTGAATGGCCACCTCTCAAGGGCTGTGTGGTCCTACATGGCATGGGGCTGGACTGGATGGCCCTTGGCAGGTCCTTCCAGCTCTCAGGGGAAGGCAATGGCAATCCTGCTCTGACCAAATCTTGCCCAGAAAATCCCATGATAGGATTGCCTTAGGGTTGCCATAAGTGGGAAACAACTTGAAAGCACACCACAACAACATAAATGTTGAGTGATAATGACTATGCTTTGATACAATAAAAGCTTATTTACAACGAATTTTAAAAGAACTGTCCAAGGTGCTGACTCATTTGAAGGACACAGTGCAATGCTTTGGACAGTGTAACGAAGGGTCTAATTAGGGTTTTTTTTAATTAGCTCAGATTACTGAGAGGGAGGTTGTTACAAGGACCTCATGAGGTCGCTTCTCAATTTGTATACCAAGGGACCAAAGATTCTTAAGAAATGAAACAGAGACAGGCTTCTTCAATTTTTTATTAAAAGAGGGGAAATCACACAGCAATTCACAGTCGCACACACTCATCCAAGGCTCAGGAAATCAAGGGCAGAAATAGGGAATAGTTTGAGGCAATACTAATGGAGATACTTACTCCAGAGTAGACTTTATCTGGTAATCCAAGAGAATAAGAGGATATGAGAGTGGAGACCTGGCCGCTCAGAACGTGGGGATGAGTGGCTGTGCCGGAGCTAAGTCCGAGTTCAGAGTGATGTGAAGCCAGACTGAATTCCAAAAGAGCACACTGAAGGGGAAAATCTAGAGGTTTTTAAAAGCAGAATCTAGCCCTTGGCAAAAGGTGCTTAATTGTTTGGCCGAAGCCTGGACAAAGGTGTTTGACTGCTTGGGTGATTGAAACCAAGGCTTGAGATTGTCTGAATGTGGCAATCTGGTCTGACACTAATCAAGGGGAGATGGGGAAGGAGTTAAGATGACCACCGCCCCATCAAGTGTGAGACCTAAAACAAATACCTTGCATTTTCCTAATCATGGAGGTGATGGCTGTCCCACCAGCAACTCTCAAACTTCCTGTGGGGAATTTCCGAAGGCGTTGTGAGGCTGACCCATCTGCCTACCTGACCCACTGCTTTGCGCATAATGGTGGCTAGCCTGGCAAGTCAGTTTGAGGTCATGGGGAACTCCAAACACACCCAAATTTAGAAAAATCCAGACTTGGTAACAACAGCTCCTGGACCCAACTCTAGAGTCGATTGTTCATCATCACCTCACCAGCCACAACTGGACTCAATTGAGTCTCTCCTCTAGCAAAAGATTCCTCCACTCCATCATTTCCCACTTGGCAGGATTCACTCTGTGTCCTTAGCAAAGGCACATCTTCTCCCCAAACTTTGGGATTATCTGAAAAGCCACCCATCCTCTCTCAAGGATGATATTTCCATTCCCTTCTCCTCACTGCTGCTTGCTATCGTATGGCGGAGTTCCAGGGGGAAAATGACGACACTGTGACCCTCTTTCTCCATAGTTTTGTATTTTCCAGACTAAACTCTAATTGGCTTTTTCCATCCCATGAGACAGGCATAGAAGGGTCAAGCTGCCCCAGAGGCTGGATGGCATACCAGAAATATTGTTATGGACTCTTCACAAGAAAGCTGCCCTGGAAGGATGCAGAGGTAAGACGTTTGTTGGGAGGAAGCTGGCACTGCCAGGGAAGTGGCTCTAGTCCACCGAGGCAGGCTATTCGGTCCTCAAACAGCTCTTACACTTGAGAAGTTCTTCCTAATGTCTAAGAGGAATCTCTTTTCTTGCCATTTGAATCCATTGATCCTCATTCTACTCTCTGGAACAATCAATCACCTTATTTACAGCCCACCTTTCTGCTCCGAAAAGGTGGACTCATGTTGGCAAGGAATACAAAAATCACTAAGATTTGGAAGGAAACTAGATGCAGTCATTTAATGCGCCAACTCCACACAGATAAATGTAAGGTACTGCTGTTAGACAGAAAAAAATGAAATGCATAGATATAGGATGGGGGACACACAACTGAACAAGACTGCATGTGATAGGGATCTAGAAGTCCTAGTAGACCACAAGCTGAAAGTGACTCAATAGTGTGATGTGGCAGCAAAATAGACCAATGTAATGTTTGGTTGCATCAAGAGAAGTATAATGTCTAGATCAAGGGAAGTAATAGTGCCACCCTATTCTGCCTTGGAATAATCCTGCTCCAGTTCTGGGTCCACAATTCAAGAAGGATGATGAGAAGCTGGAGTGTGCTCATGTCCAAAGGAGAGCAACCAAAATGGTGGAAGGTCTTTATGAAGTAGAGTCTTAGGGAGCTGGGTATGTTTAGCCTGGAGAAGGAAGGTTCAGAGATGATTACGATAGCCTTGTTTAAACATTTGAAGGGGTGTCATATTGAAGATGGAGGAAGCTTTTTTTCTGCTGCTCCAGAGAATAAGACCCAGAACAATGGATTCGAACTAGAGGAAAAGAGATTCTGCCTTAACATTAGGAGGAACATCCTGATGGTAAGAGCCACTTAACAGTAATAAGCTGCCTTGAAGTGTAGTCGAGTCAGTCTCCTTCTTTGGAGGGTTTTTAAGCAAAGACTAGATAGCTATTTATGACAGGTAGTGCTTTGATTGTGAGTTCCTGCGTGGCAGAATTGGATTGGACTGGATGGCCCTTCTTGGGGTCTCTATGATTCTATTAATGGTGCATCAAAATAACCCTCATTCTCTTATATCCATTCAGCAAGACTGCCAAAGTTACGGCTACGATAGCCACCTCGCTTCGATCCGCTCAGTAGCGCAGAGCACTATGATATCCAGCTACATTCTCTTCCACTATGATGATGATGAAGGAATCTGGATTGGACTCTCCAATCCTCAGCAGGTGAGTGCCCAGCCTTTGACGGTCTTCCTCCTCCGAGGCACACAACCCAAATACCAACTGAGTTCAAGGGATCTGTAGGTCTCTGTACATGGAAACCAGGAGATAGAACAAGATTAGATGTTGGGTGGGGAAGGAAGGGACAAAGCAATGGATTGACTGGGAAGACTGCAGCTATTTGTTGGCAAGTGTGCTTTGAACACATTTTGCAAAATCTCATTTTGTTGTGCAGAGAATGGTATCCCTGTTTAATGGATCAAAAAAGATGAGTCTTTCTTTAAGTATATGGTTTTACGAACTACACGTGCCGAGAATGTCAGAAGGGTAATTCCTGCCAACTTGTAAGAATGCAAAACTGCTCCGAAGCACCTCCAGAGCCAGAGTAGTGAAAACATAACAGTTCCTTTTTTATTATTGATTTTATTCTATTAATACAACTTACTTGCTTCAACATGTTCATTTCTTTCTATTCTTTACATTCAATATATTTCCCCTAATCACTTCCAAATGTACAATTCTTAAATACTGATTTACTGTATATACTCATGTATAAGTCTAGAAATTTAGGTCAATTGACCCCAAAAAACTGACTCGACTTATCCACAGGTCAATGTAAATACTGTATCTTAACTCTTATTTAAAAGAAGGAACCATCTCCTGATAAAAAGCAAAAGTATAATATGTGAAGCACTGACCCCCTCTATTTTCTCATCCATAAAGTCTTAAGAGTAAGCACACAGTTAATTTTATAAGTTCTTTGACATTGTTTTGCTTTGCTTCGTCCTTTAGTTTCTTTGCTATATGCCCCTAAGTTTTACCCTCGACTTATCCACGGGTCATAACAAAATCCATAATTTTGGCCCCAAAACTTGCACTCGAATTATACATGAGATCGACTTATAGCCAGATTTTGTTGTGACCCGTGGATATACGGTATCTTCGCAACTTTTTACTACCTTATTAGTGCTTATGGCCCAGTACAGATTAGCCAAAAGTGCCATGGTGGTGCTAATACTAGGGTTCAGGAATGCACAGCAACTGCACACTCCAAAACCCTAGTACATATGAGTGCCACCATTTTGATGTGCAAGCATTTAAACGAGTGTACCAATGATGTGTCTTGTGCGACATATACAAACAGTGCGGGGCACAAGACACATCACCACAATGCCTTAAGGTGCAGATGGTGCCTTAGCAGCATTGCAGGAAGGAGCTCCATTTCGGAGCTCCTTTTCCTAGCAGATCGTTGTCACGGACGTGTGGTTGCTGCAGCAATGATCTGGAGGAGAAAGGGAAAGCCTCTGGCCGCCTCTTTCTCCTAATCTGTACCAGGCCTATACCATCTTTTATTTACTCCTATATCTCCTGTTTCTCACCAATAGTCTCTTTTTTTTACATTCAGTTTTCTATGTATGACGATATTTATTCCCTATTTTTCCTCCACTTTCTCTTAATCTATCAGTTCGTTTCCCATATCTATCTCCTTCCTAAAAAAGAACGTTGTTATCTAATTAAGTATTGTAAACAAACCTTTGTCCATCTGTTTCACTGCTTCTTCTCATTTCTTCCCCTCTTTCTCTCTCTTTTTTTGTTCACTAGTTTAGTTTCTGAGTAGTTCTTTACTGACTGAGATTGTTTGAGATTCTCAAAAGCAATTCCTTCAATTCCTGGGATGTAGAAAATCCATGTGTTCCTTTCCAGGCTTTCTCCCACTTTTCCAAGCAATGAGTGGCCTATACCTTGTGCCCATCCGCCCATATATTCGTTAACTGTTCCTCTTTCCAGTTCTCTTTCTAAAAATATTTTGCAAATCGTTCATACTTTTTTATTATCTGTTTTCCATAGCAGTTTGTCTAGCTCGTTTTGATGTTCTTCTCTTCCTTCATTTCTTATGTCTTCTACATATTTCCTTAGATTTGCAAATAGTTGAACTAATATAGATTAATGTTTTCCTTAGTTAATTCTCTTTGTTTCAGTTGCATGTTACCTTGTCAATCTTTTTTCACTAACTCCTTGAATGTAATCCATATTTGATCACTGCTCCACCTCCCAAAATATATGTTGAGATCCATTATGGAATTTTATTGTAGAATTTCCCCTTTATCTGAAGCCAAATTTTTAGCAGGTTTCTTCTTACTGGATGATTATTAAAGTCTCTATTAACTATCATTGTTTGGTACTATAGGTAAGCATGCCACCCGTACCTTAGATCTGCTCCTTCTAGATTTAATATATGTTTATTGGTCAGTTGTATCCAGTCCTGAAGCCATAAAAGACTGCAGACCTATGCATATAAGTTCAAGTCAGGTACTGCATGGTTTCCTCTCTCTTTGTTGTCTTTTAGAGTTTCCCATTGATCTCATTTGAAATAGAGATTTATGTTAGAGATATTGGAAAAAATTAATCTCTAGGGGAAATTTTTCTAAGCAATGTCAGACAGATATCTAAACACCAAAGTGCTCAGCTCCTTATAAATGATATTAAAACAACTGAATTTGTGGTTAATAAAGGTACTAGACAGGGATGCCCACTGTTGCCACTACTTTTCATTATGGTGTTAGAGGTGTTAAACAATGCATTAAGATCAAACAATAAAATAAAAGGAACTAAAGTAAAGGGACATAAATATCAGATCAAGACATATGCTGATGACATGGTCATGGCATTAGAAGATGCTGTTAACAACATAGAAGAACTGATGAAGAAATGAACCTCATCAGAAAGTATTTGGGCTTTAAAATTAACAAAGAAAAAAGATGGATATTAATTAAAAATATGAACACAAAAGAAGAACTACAGTATTACCTAGAAAATCAGGATGTAAAATCAGGGGGGAAATAAAATATTTAGGTGTCTGGCTGACATCCAATAACATCAACCTCTAAGAAAACAACTATAAAAAGACCTGGAAGGAAATACAAAAGGATTTACAAAAATGGAATAAATTAGAGCCTTCAATTCTAGGCAGGATTTCAGTGATCAAAATGATGATCCTACTGAAAATCATGTTTTTACTATTAAATCTGCCAGTAACAAACGATAGGAAGATCTTCGCAAGTTGGAACACAGAGTTACGAAAATTTCTCTGGAAGGGTAGAAAACTGAGAATCAAGATTGAAACAAAGAAGTTTCATCCATTCTTTGGAAAATATCCTACAGCCATAAAGTCCCCATCACTTGAAGAGGGACTAATACAGTGATTCCCAAACTTTGGTCCTCCAGATGTTTTGGACTTCAGCACCCAGAATTCCTGGTGATTGGCCAAGAAGGCTGGGGATTCTGGGAGATGAAGTCCAAAACACCTGGATGGCCAAAGTTTGGGAACCACTGGTTTAATAAGGCCTGCTGGTACATCTCTGCCTATATTCAAGAAAGGCAAAAGTCACATGCCATTTTACTGTATTCCCCATCACTATGTACCAGTGTGAGAGCTGGGTGGGAGATAGAAAGAAAACCAGCTCATTTGAAATATGGTACTGGAGAAGACTTCTGCAGATACCATGGACTGCTAAAAACAAATGCGCTCATCCTTCCACATTCACTGGGGTTAGAAACCCTATGTTTTACCCAAGAGAACACCTCTCTAGGAATCTCTAGGTCCTCTGGTGCAACTCCGTTGTCAACATCTGCCAGACATTGACCATAGAGTTGCACCAGAGGAGCTACAAATGCCTAGAGGAGTCTTCTCTCTAGGAACCTCTAGGTCCTCCAGTGCAACTTTTGGTTAAAGTTGACCATAGAGTAGCGCTGGAGGGCCTAGATATTCCTCAAATGAGCCTCAAAGAGAAACGACAGTGCAGAAAGAACCACAACTTGGAAACATCACCCAAGGAGATATTCTGCTGTGCTTTCTGCAACCGAACTTGTTTATCTCAAATCAGCCTTTTTAGTCATCAGTGCACTTGTAGAAAGCATGGGATGAGTCCTTCCTGAATCTTCATTCATGAAGTAAAGCCAGAGATAGAGATAGAGATAGAGGGAGAGAGAGAGACATATTAATAAAATCTGTGAATAATTAAATCTGCACAAATCAAAGCCGCAAATGGGGAGGGACGAGTGTAAATGGGTCCAAGAGGAAATGAAACCTGAGGTCTTCCTAGGAGCCAAGGTGACTAAACTGAGGCTGTCATACTTTGGCCAGATCAGGAGAAGACAGGACTTCCTAGAAAAGACGATGATACTTGGCAAGGCAGAAGGCAGTAGGAAGAGAGGAAGACCTCATATCAGATAGATAGACCTAATCGATGAAGATTCAGCTGCCCTGAGTCTGCAGGACCTGAGTAGTGTCGGGTGTCTTGGAAGTTTCTCATTCAAAAGGCTTCCATGGGTTGAGGTCAAGAATTCAGAGACATAGCCATGTTAGTCTGGGAAATCAGTATGCAGGGCGATCTTGGAACACCTTTGAGAGTAACTGAAAGAAAGAAGTTGGTAGCATGAGCTTTCCTAGTCTTTTGTTTACTTCCTCAGATAAATAAAGTGGATGCTCCACTCCATTCATCCGAGGAAGGAGACTCAAGCCTATGAAAGCTCATGATACCAGCTTCTTTCTTTCTGTTAGTCCCAAAGGTACTACAATTTCCCTTTGCAATGTCTAGAGTGTCTTCCCTTTATTGTCTTAAATCTCTCTCCATTCAACTTTAGCAGAAGAGCCCCTGGGAGCTGTACTCCTTCACATAATGAATTTTTCCTCTGGTCTCCTTATTTCTAGCATTGCAGAGAGTGGGTCTTTGAAAATCTTCCATATCTAGCACTGTTGTATTTACTCTCTTTGCCTTCTTGGGATCAGTTGTCCTGCCCTTTTTCTTTGGAGGCCTACATGATTTCTAAATGCTTGCTGGCAGTTTTAAGTTGCTGCAGTGCTAGAAATTTGGGGACTAGAGGGAAATGCCATGGGGAGTGGGGCAGAATTGCTATCTCCGGAGGGCAATGCCTTCGTTTTGCTTCCTCACAAGAAACCTACACACATGGCAGAATGGGGTTGGACTGGATGGCCCTTGTGGTCTCTTCCAACGCTACGATTCTATGATTCACTTGCCTCACCCCATTGGGTCCCAGGCTGGGTTCCACAATAACCCACCTCTGTGTTTGTAAGTGTTATATGCCTTCAAGTCATTTTTGACTTCTGGTGACCTCAAGGCTCAGCTACTTTTCTTGGCTGAGTAGGGATTTGAACCCTGCTTTCCAGAATCATAGTCCAATGTCCAAACCACTATACCACTAGACCCATTATTATGATGGAGAGGAGGAAAATGTTTCTCAATCTAATTTCCCATTATTTTTATCCACGGCCTTCACGTTGTGTTTATTATGGTAAACAGGACCAGGGCCTATCTGGTCCATCTGGGACAGTTTTGGGGTTCACTGAGAAGAAGAGTGCTGGTAGGGCTGCATTTGCTAATAAGCCAAGCTATTTCTTGATTTGTGACACTCTTCCCTCTTTTTGCTGTCTTGGCAGAATGGAGCCTGGCAGTGGTCTGACCGCTCAACACTGACCTATTGGCCTTGGGACTCTGGCAAACCCAGCGTTAAGGGTCAAGAAGCCTGTGCCCATCTCTCAGCCACGTCAGGTGAGGCAGAGTGGAGCCAGCTTCCACATAGAGACTGTCTGGTGAAATATACAAGTGTAAATTGTCCCGCGTATGCACAGTGACTTTTTTGGACAATGCATGGATGCATCCAGCTGATAGTGAAAGAAGTGGCTTTTCACATGCGGGACTGTAGCAGGTCACACACAAATGCATGAAGAGTACTACCGATGAGCACTGCATACTGCCTGTGTGTATTGTCCTTCTGCATTATACACTACATTGATAGCAATGTGCATTCACCATTACTTATACATTGTGCCACTGTAGCAAAGAGCACAACATGGTGTAGTAGTTTGAATCATAGAGTTGGAAGAGACCGCAAGGGCCATCCAGTCCAACTCCATTTTGCCATGCAGGAAATCTCAATCAAAGAATCCCCGAAAGATGGCCATCCAGCCTCTGCTTAAAGACCTCCAAGGAAGGAGACTCCACTACACTCCGAGGGAGTTTGTTCCACTATAGAACAGCCTTTACTGTCAGGAAGTTCCTCCTAATGTTGAGGTGGAATCTCTTTTCCTGCAGTTTGAATACATTATTCCATGTTCTAGTCTCTGGAGAAGCAGAAAACAAGCTTGCTCCCTCTTCAATATTTGGATTTGAAATGGATTTTCTAGATCCATTTCAAACTGGCTTCAGGATAGGATATGGGGTGGAGACTGCCATGGTCGCCTTAACTGATGACCTTCGTCTAAGCATCGACAGAGGAAGCGTGACCCTGTTGGTGCTATTAGACCTCTCAGCGGCATTTGACGCAATAGGCCACAATTGTAAGCCTGAGGGCAGGGAACCGTCCAAGTAAAAAGATTGTATGTTCAGTGCTGTGTAAATTTACAGTGCTTTATAAATAAAGGTTAATAATAATAATAATAATAATAATAATAATAATAATCCTCTTCGAACGCCTGAGAGAGTTAGGAATTGGAGGCACTGCTTTGCAGTGGTTCCTCTCAGATAGATTCCAGAGGGTGATGCTCAGGGACAGTTGCTCCTCAAAAACAGAGCTTAATTGTGGCGTCCCTCAGGGCGCCATCCTGTTCCCGATGTTATTCAACATCTATATGAAGCCGCTGGGAGAAATCATCCGTAGACATGAGCGGGGTGTTATCAGTATGCTGATGACACCCAAATATACTTCTCCATGTCTTGGTCATCAGCAACAACAACAGATGGCATTTCTCCCCTCAGTCAATATCTTGCAGCAATAATAGACTGGATTCAAGTTGAATCCAGACAAAATGGAGGTACTTACATTAGGGGCTCCCAAACCAGGTATCGAGCCGCAACCTCCAGTCCTAGAGGGGCTCACGTTCCCCTCAAAGGACTGTGTTCGCAGCTTGGGGTGCTTCTCGACTCGTCGCTTCAGATGAGAAATCGGGTGAATGAGACGGTCAAGAGTGCCTGCTATCAGCTCTGGCTGATATGTCAGCTGTGCCCTTTCCTGGAACCGGGAGACCTCGAAACTGTAGTACATGCACTGGTAACCTCAAGACTTGATTTTTGCAATGCACTCTACATGGGGCTACCCTTGCGCCTAGTCTGGAAACTTCAACTGGTACAGAATATGGCAGCCAGATTGATTACAGGAACAACTAGGAGTGACCATATTACACCAATATTGCAATCACTCCACTGGCTGCCTATTCGTTTCCGTTGTTGGTCATTACCTTTAAAGCCCTCCATGGCTTGGGCCCAACCTACTTAAGGGATCGCCTCCTTCCATATAATCCCCCCTGTACCCTCAGATCCTCTGGGAGGAATGTGATGCAGTCCACAAAGACCAGATCGATGGCAACCTCCCAGAGGACCTTTTCCCCATTGCTCCCACTTTATGGAATGGCCTGCCGGATGAGATCCGTCAAATTGCCAACCTTGAGAGGTTCAAGAAAGCTGTCAAGACGGATCTCTTCCGGCAGGCCTTCCCGGAATAGAACCCAGCCACTTAACGCTCCCTCCACGGACATATATAAGCGAAGACTCTGCCCATCGTTATTTTATTATCGTATTATTGTTTTTAGATTTTATCGTTTGTAATTTTAATGCATAGAATTGTTTAATCTTTTTTAAAGGGGGGAGTGTATATATTGTATTTTTTAACGGTTGTACCCCACTTTGATTGTGGGGGGAAAAAGTGGGATATAAATTAAAGTTTTATTATTTATTATACTCAAAATGACATCCCTTCAAATATTTAAACAGGGCTATCATATCACCTCTTAATCTTCTCTTCTCCAGGCTAAACATCCCCAGCTCCCTAAGTCATTCCTCATAGGACATGGTTTCCAGACCTTTCACCATTTTAGTCGCCCTCCTTTGGACACATGGCTCCAGTTTCTCAATGCCCTTTTTGAATTGTTTTGCCCAGAACTGGACACAATATTCCAGGTGGGGCCTGACCAAAGCAGAATACAGTGGCACTATTACTTCTCTTTATCTAGACACTATACTTCTATTGATACAGCCTAAAATTGCATTGGCCTTGTTAGCTGCCGCATCGC
This sequence comes from Sceloporus undulatus, assembly GCF_019175285.1. Lineage (NCBI taxonomy): Eukaryota > Metazoa > Chordata > Lepidosauria > Squamata > Phrynosomatidae > Sceloporus > Sceloporus undulatus. The sequence goes on along the minus strand of NC_056526.1, from coordinate 2,521,074 downwards.
ACTGTTGACTCATGTTCAACTTGTGGTCTACTTGGACTTCTAGATCCCTTTCACATGTTGTCTCCTTAAGCCAGGTGTCCCCCATCCTATATCTATGCATTTCATTTTTTTACCCTAAGTGCAGTACCTTACATTTCTCCATGTTGAATTTCATTTTGTTAGCTTTGGTCCAGCTTTCTAGTCTATTCAGGTCATTTTGAATTTTGATCCTGTCCTCTGGAGTATTAGCTACTCCTCCCAATTTGGTGTCACCTGCAAATTTGCTAAGTATGCCCCTAGTTCTTTCATCCAAGTGATTGATAAAGATGTTGAATAGCAGTGGGCCCAGGACAGAGCTCCACTTGATACCCCACTGGTCATTTCTCTCCAGGATGGAAAGAAACCATTGCTGACCATCTTATGGGTTCGGCCAATCAACCAATTATAAATCCATGTACTTCCTGCGCAGGAGACCAAGGTTTGAATCCCCATTCAGGAATGAAAAACCACTGGTGACCTTGGGCAAGTACCATTGTCTCAGCCCCAGAAGATGCCAATCCTCCTCTTAACAAATCTTGCCAAGTAAACTCAATGATAGGTTCACCTTATGGTTGCCATATGTTGGAAAGGACTTGAAGGCAAACAACAACAAAGTATTCAGTAGAAAGATTCTATAGAGCATACCTCTATTGGAGGATATCTACACTATTCCCAAATGAATCGTAGAGTTGGAAATCCCAGAATTCCATGGCATTTAGCCAGGACAGTTAAATGAGCGTCAAACTACATTAATTCCGCAGTGTAGATGGAGCCTCATTTACTTTACTGGGGACTAGCCAACAGGATTCATACTAGAAAGTGTAGGAAGACCTATCCAGCATTAACATTACTTTGTGGTTGTCTTTCAGATTATAAAAAATGGAATGATCTTCCGTGCTCAGTACATATGAAGTACTTGTGCATGTTGAACCTGTACTGAATGTGGTTGTTCATCTCAACCTGCCAGGGACACTTGGCACAAAGAATAAAGCTGAGAAAATGATTCTTGGACATCGAAGCCACAAGAAGTTACCCAGAGACTCAAATCCTTGTCCTTATGCCATTGTGGGATGGACTAGGGTTTCTCCAAGTAATAAACTGTCTTTCAAGCATGTGTCTACCTTGTCTCTTGTCTACCAAAGATGAATCCCTGTGTTTTGTCTAAGCATCCTCTCTAAATGTATCTTTCCCCCCCAAGAAGTGCACTTTTCAACAATAGTCACTTAGAAACAAGGAATTCTAGAGTTGGAAGAGATCCCAACACCATCAAAACATTGCTGATAAAGAGTCATCCAGCCTCTGTTTAAAAACCTCCAAAGAAGGAGAGTCCACCATCCTGCATGGAGCATGTTCCACTGATGAACAGCTCTTGCCATCCAGGTGGTCTTTCTATTGTTTTCCTGTAGTTTGTGCTTTTAATTCTGTCTATAGACAGAGCCTCCACTCAATCACACACAGAGCACACATCCCATGCACTTCGCAAGCAGACACTGAACACAACAGAAATGTGCAAAGGGACCTTGAAGCACTTTTCAGACCAACACAGCTATGTCTTTAGATAACAGATGCATGCCATTTTATACCTTTTGTCTATCTTTATTTTCTAATTTCATCCCATTGGCTGGGATAAGTTAAAGTTTACTGTTAGTGGGACAGCAATAGGCCTTGGTTCCAATCAACCAAACTTTTCCATTTGTCTATGCTACTTATCTGCTAATAATAGATGGGTCTACACTGGCCAGAGTATTCCAGGTTGCTCCCCAAAAATTCTAGCCCCAGAAGTGAATATTCTGGCTCAAATCTCTGTCCAGCTGCACAATGGTTGCCATTTAACAAAAAGGTAGTGTAACTAATGCATAATTCTTCATGCAAAGATTTCTACTATACAGTTGGCCCTCCTTATAGGTGGGCTTGCCTTCTGTGGCTTTCAGCTTACACAGAAGGCAAGCCCCAGCAGAAATAATGGGGCGCATATTAGCACTGTGCACCCCGTGTGCCACCGTGAGCACACACCCCATTATTTTATAAGGAGCGCGAGCATATGCTATTTTCCCCATACATGGGGGGGGGGGGGGGCTGGAATGGATCCTCCGTGTATGAGGAGGGCAGACTGTACAACCCTGATATAGGCCACTACTTAGATGTCTCCTCACCTTTAAAGTCAATTAAATGGATACCTGGGTGACACCCGTTGGCTGTCTACACATATGTCCCACCGTGCCATCACCGCTGGTGCATGCCACTCCTGCCAAGACTGGGGAAAAATGTGCCCAGAGTCAATCACATGGCTGGATTGCATGCATATATGGTTGCCTGGCATCACTCTGGAGTACTATGGACTTTTCTGGGAGATCCAGATCAAAAAGCAAGTATTTTAAATCCGATCTAAGGGAGGGATGGGCCAGATTCAGTTTGGAACAAGTTTCACATGTCTGCACTCAAATCATGGCTTTGGCCCTGCATCATAAGATAGGGCATCATGAGAGGGGGAGAAACCAATTCATTTGGGCCATGTAGACATGCCTGAAGTCTAACAGAATTGTCTGTTTTTACCTGAATCACAAAATTCAGCCCAGAAGTACAACTGTTCTTTTTGATTTGCACAAACCAACTATACAGCAAAATATTTTTCCTAGCTTTTAAAGGCTTCTAGTCTTCAAAGGTGATTATTCAATCTGTAAAGCGTCTCCAACGACATCTATTCCTGGAATTGACTGGTGGGACTTTGAATCTTCCCACAACTTAGTTTTCTTTCCATGTTCTCTTGTGTATTACAGGGATAATGTAACTGAAATATAATAGAACTCATGCCTGGAAAACTGCAAGGAAACAGATTTCAATTTAAGAGAAGGAGAAACTGAGTAGAAGAACTTCAGGGTATTGTCCTCTTCCCAAGTACGTTGGTTCCTTGATCCAACTTGATAGCGATAATAAAGGAATGAGAAGAGATGAACACAGAGGTACATACAGTTTAATAGAATGAATTTATTGCTGTCTAGTCCAGAGGAAGCTGAACCCATCGCACACTGGGGACAAGGCATTATCATAGAGTACTTTGTCCATTGGAAGAAAAGGTCCATCTTGATCAAGGTGGGGTTGTGATCAGGCTGAAGGTGAGGATCAGGAGATTCATCAGATCTTCTTACAAGGAGAACTTGCACAGATAGGAAGCAAGTTCCTTGCAGCTGACGGCAGCCCATTCTTTATAAGCTAGAAGGCAGGAAGGAAGTGGCATTCATAGAGTCACAGAATCATAGAATTGGAAGAGACCTCAAGGGCCACCCAGCCCAACCCCATTCTGCCATGCAAGAACTCTCAATCAAAGCATCCCTGACAGATGGACATCTAGACTTTGTTTAAAAACCTCCAAAGAAGCCCTGCTAGTGAATTGCAAAAAAACCCACAATAAGGCACCAGAAAAGTGCCTTATGCACATAGGCCCCGTGCTGCCTCAGCCCCGCTGTCCATCCATCTCTTTGCTTTCTCTGGTATATAGTATCATATTAGCAGTCCTCTACTCGACAAAACTGCCAATTCTAATTCCCTCATATAACCTTACCAAGTATGTAACTCCCACTTATGAAGGTGTTACACACACAGGATTCTGAGTATTGTCAACTAAGGATGAGCCATTGAATCAATGGGATTTAGCTAGGACTTGACTCACCATTCAACAATTCATTCAATAGATCTACTGTAGTTGGGACTAACTGATAGGATTTAGGCCTTGGTGGCTGCTGCCACACTGCAGGATTTATGCAGTTTGACACTGCTTTAACTGTCATGGCTCCATCCTATGGAATCCTGGGATTTGCAATTTGTTGTGGCACCAGAACTCTTTGGCAGAGAAGCCTAAATATCTCACTAAACTAAAAATCCCAGGATTCCATAACATGGAGCCATGGCAGTTAATGTGGTATTGAACTAAATTAATTCCGCAGTGTGGCAGCACCCCAGATCTCAGTCCAGCTACACAATGGTTGCCATTTAACACAAAGGTAGTATAACCAATGCATAATTCTGCATGCAAAGATTTCTGCTAGATAGCTCTGATATAGGCCACTGCTTAGGCTTCTCCTCACCTTTAAAGTCAATTAAATGGACGCAATACTTGGTCAATGTGAAAAACTCAGGTTCGAATTGAGTCCATGCCGTGTACTCCAATGCGGACCCATCTGTCCACCGAAATTTTCTGAGCTGCAATGAGAGTGAAAGAGGCAGAAGGAGGAAACAAATGGGTCTTCTGCTCATCTGTCCTCCACTTGCACCCAGCTCCAGTTCCGTAACAGTGAGAAGGCAGGAGAACTCCTTTTAAGAAGGGGTTACCTGTGTCTCAAACCAGGAAGGATCAACTAGAAAGGAGATCAGATCATCTCCTTTGCCCCTGGCAAACTAGATCTGTTTGCAGCTGGCAAACTAGATGTGACAATGGCTCATGACTGTTCATTAAACTTATGGGATTTTTTTTGTTTTCTTGATGCTCAACTCACGTATTTCTTTTTATTTCGATATAAACATATATTAGTACAGAAAGACTAGAAAAGTAGAATTCAAATAAAACACTGAATTGATATTATCTTCACATTTTAGATTATGGTTCATATTCTTGTCTTCCTAATATAATGAATGTCTAACTCCACAAATAGTTTTCACATTTCCTGTATTATCCTCTAATTCCAATTAGTATTCACTCTTCAAATCTTAAAACTTCTATTCATGCCTTGCTCAGTTAGTTCAATAGTTGTCCTTATAAAGTAATCTCGCTTTGTCCATAACAAATGAAAAAAGGAAACAATCCATAATTTCTGTATATAGTCACCAATAGACAGTAAACAACATCAGCATATTTTCTTCTATGCATATATCTTTCTATCTGTAAGCTCCTTATGTCTCCTCTCTTCCCTAAAATACTCAGTTTGAGTATTTATGAGCTCTAACGGTCTCAGTTTCTAAAACATCAACAGGATTGTTATGTACTGGGACTTTTGGAAGTCTCTCATTCATAGGGTCACCATTAGCCAACATTGACTTGATGGCAAACAACAACAGCAGCGCTAACAAACTACCTTAGCCTCCTCCCAAGATTGTGTCCTTCTCCCTTTTCGTTCCCCTCTCCCTGTTTTGTCTCTTCAGCTGCTCCTCAATGTCAGAAAGGCAACAAGGACCCCATCCATCCCTCTTCCCTCTCAGGCCGCAGTGGCTGGTATTTACCCGCAAGGGGTCACACAGTCCAATCCAGATGTATTTTATGTGTCTGTGGTTGTTGACAATGTGTTTGGCGATCACCTCCATCTCTGTCCAGCTAAGGATGGAAGCCAGGTGGCCGTTGGTGCCATAACTCTTACACTCCTCCTGAGATGAAGAGAAGGGAAGAGAGAGGGATAGTTAAGAAAGGAGCACAAGCAATCTGAGTAAGCAGAGTCCAGCCACATTTTGTACCTTTCTGCTTTCACTCTTTCTGGCTGTGTATACAATATTTTTCTCTCCATTCCACCACCATCACAATCCAACTTGTGGGGGGAGAGATTTTTCTGCCCAACACCTTGAGGATCATGAACAGAGTCTGAGGTGATGCCTACACAGGCCAGAAAACTCCAGGGCACTCCAGAGTATCCTAGCTCCAGAGGTATTCCAAAGGCCCCAGGTACCAGGGACTCTCTGTTCCAAAACCAGGTGGCTGTTCACATGCACAGCCTGCTGTGCTGCATAGCACTGTGGCCACTGGTGAAAGTTGCTTGCTTTTGACATCAGAATGAGGTGCCGTTCCTTGGTCACACGGTTGGGCATCTTGTCCTGACTTCTGTTTTTCGCTAGCAGCTATGGTGCCAGGCAGTACAGTGGGGTATGTTCTAAACGGGTGCCCAGCATTGGAGCAGAGGGCTCTGGATCTTCTGGGAAGATCTGGAGCAAACAGTGAATTGTTTAAATTAATTATAAGGAGGTATACCTGGGTTATGAAAATATCATACCCAGATCAGAGTTAGACTCAGAAGGAGTAGGAGCGAAGATGGGAGGAAGGAATATCAACAATCATTTGCTGGATTTTCTTGGCCAGTTTGTAGGTCATCTGGAGGTTCTGTTTCCTCACCAGTTTCCCTGTTCTGTCTGTAACTTCTTTAATATATGGTAAAAATCCCTTCCCTTTGGGTGGTTATTTGTCTTCACTCCTACGGGTTTTCCTGGGTCTGGCAGCCCTTCTGACATCTAAGCTGGAGTAACCATTAGCCTGTAGAGCCCAGTCTAGGTGCTTCCATTCATCTTCAGTTCAATTAATCGTTGATTGAGTTTAGTTTATTTCATTGCCCGAGAGTAGGTTGAATTCAGAAGTTTATTTAGTGAGATCATAAGTGTCTGGTGCACATCACATGTGTCCAGTGTGCATCACAAGTGCCCAATGAGCATGACTAGTATCCATTGTGCATCATAAGTACCTAATGAGCACAAGTCTCTCATGTGCATTACAAGTGCCCAATGGGGATGAGAATTATTTTACTTTTATTTATTTATTTATTTATTTATTTATTTATTTATTTCCAGGATTGATATCCTACCTTTCTCCCTCAATGGGATTCAAGGAGGGTATCTAGTGTGTATCATAAGTGCCCAGTGAGCATGAGAAGTATCCAATGTGCATCACTAGTGCCTGATGCAAATCGTATGTATCCAATGTGTTTCAAGAGTGTCTGATGCCCGCCAAAAGTGCCTCATGCTTATCAGTGCTCATCAGAGTATCCAGGGCTCATGGTAATACTCGTGTCAGTGCCCAGATGTGCATCTTTGCAAATCACAAAGAGGTTTCATTGAATTTCTGCAAGCTATAGCTATAGATTCATAAAATCAGGAAACATTGGCCATGATACAAAATCTCTGCTCATCCAGGTCCACTCTAGTTGAGACCTAAACAAGATCTAGGCTATGATTTCAGCTAACCTGAATTAACTGGGGCCTAACAAGATCATGGGGGACAACTCAGTCTCTTCCAACTGATCTTCAATCCCCAAGTCCTGCAACCTTGGGTTTTGTCTCCAGAAGTGACCAGAATTTCATCATACCTCTGCGTCATGCCAAGTGAGCTTTTCATAAAAGAGCCCATAGCAGTAGCCCTGGTAGGCCATCCATCCGTCGGGACAGGATTTGGCATTTGTGCCTGCCAGAAGAGACAGAAAGCAGGATCAGGAATGAATCAGTGGAGGATATCACATGATTGAAATTGGAAGTATAATCCAGTGTCATCCTGAATGGAATCATGCGTATTCACATTATTGCGTGAAAGGTTAAAACATGTGATCGCTGGCAGTCCAAACGCACTCCGAACACAATCACATGTCAATCCACAGTTAAGTAAATTTGGTGAACTAGCAAGGTCACAAACCCTATTTCTAGGCAACTTCATACTCAGTGTGCTGTTGTTTGATGTGATGTGCATATCTCCTTTGGTCCTGCTTTCCCCTCCAAATTCTGAAGGAGGGGGTCCCATGAAGCTATGCTGCAATTCCGCTTCCATTTTGCTTCCGCTTGTCCTTCAGCATTGCTGAGGGGGGCTGCTGCCTGCTAATGAAGAGGCATGGACCAGGAGCTGTTGGATAACCATTATATTCACGTTTTAACGTGATAAGAGTGAATATATGCTCGTTTTAATGTGAATGGAGCATGTTCTTTCAGCCCTTCTTCCTGCCCCGCCCCCCCAAACCTCTTTTGTAAATTGTGGGGTTCCTTGGTTCCTCTCTCTCACTCGCCTAAATATGCTATGCTCCAGTCATCTGGAGTCTCACTGAGCATGCGCAAAAGTGCCAATGCACAATTAAGAACCCACTGGTGTGATGGCTTACTTTGCACAGAATCTGGGTCGCATTTGGGGAGGCCATTGCAGCAAATTTAAGGTGTGATAAGGAATCACGTAATTGCGTGAATTTTTGAATTGCCCACACTATCTTCTCTTTCGAAATTGAGAGCCTCCCGTCCCGTGTGATAAACTCCAGCGGGTTGCTTGAGGAGAGAATCCAAATGGGAATTTGGGGAGGATTCAGGCCCTACATAAAAGTTGGGGGAAGTGTTCCTCGTTGGAGGAAGTGTAAAGGCCCCTTTCAAAGAGATTCAAGAAAGAGCAAATACCGTTTGAAGGTCAATTAACCTTAGAGGCAGCAAACTGGAGTGGCAAAAGCTGCATTTACACTGCAGAATTAATGCAGTTTGTCACTACTTTAACTTCCATGGCTCAGTGCTATGGAGATCTGGGATTTCTTTTTAGTTTTATGAGGCATTAACCTTCTCTGTTAGAGAGCTCTAGTGCCACAACAAACTAAGAATCCCAGGGTTCCATAGCATGGGGCCATGGCAATTAAAGTGGTATCAAACTGCATTATTTCTGCAGTTGGATGCAACTCCAGTTAATCATGAGACATCCCATTATATCTGCTGTGTTTAAAATGTCCCAGTTGCTCTCTCCTCCTCCCACTTTCACCCTTGATCCTCAGATTGCTTCAGTTGCTGCAAACTGAGTTCAAAGTGCAAAGGGAGTTTATACTCATTTAACTCAGCAAAAAAGAAAGGAGAGGCGAAGTGTAGTCTTGCCCTTCCAAGTAGACAAAAGCAAAAGCAAAGTGCTGCAGACTCTTCTAGCTAGTCTGTTCATCTTTGTTAACAATTTTTGCCAATTTGACTACATTCTAACATTGCTTGGCCACACGCCTCCCGGTCTTCATCTATGAAATTTAGGAGGGTGTGATATTGTAATAATCCTCAGGACTATCAAGAGCCCCAGAAGAACTTACCTTTCAAGAAGCAGCTGAGGGCCAACAGGCCAAAGAAGAGCAAACAGAAATGGGAGTGCCGCCACATCAGCCGCTGGGAAAGAGAAGACAAGAAGATAAAGGCTGAGGAAGGAAGTGATGTTGCCCTAAATCCAGCCATTAGCCCCAGCTAACATAAATCCATTGAGCCAGTGGGAACTGGGTAAACTAACATTTATGTAAGTGCCATTAATTCAATGGGTCTACTTTAGTTAGAGCTAACAATCAGATTTTTATATTTGTGTATGGCAATGGCAAATCACTTCTGAAGAAACGTGCAATGTAAACCCTATGATAAGGTTGCCTTTGGGTTGCCATAAGCCAAATGTGACTTGGAGGTGCACAACAACAGCAGTGTGCCTTCAGGCCACCAGTTGCCTTATGGTGGCCCCATCCAAGTACTAACCAGGACTGGCCACCCTGAGATTGATCCAACTTCTCTTGAAAAGTGTCAAGGAAGAATAATTGGTCACCAAAGAGAGAGAAAGAGAGAGAGAGAGAGAGAAAGAAAGAAAGAGAAGATAGCTGATGACAGGCAACCCTAGAAACCCATTGATCACTTACTGATTGGTAAATAGATGCGATGGTCACTGTATCACTTGATCAGATATTTGGAGAGCAATGCACATGTTACATAGATTAATCTAGATCATCCAGTACAAGGTTTTTGTGCAAATACAGAGCATTTCCCAACACAACTAAAGCACTGCCAAGGGATGTCCATCCAAACTCTATTTAAAGGGCTTCAAAGTAGGATAGTCCACTACCCTCCAAGGCAGTCTGTTCCACTCTCCACCAATTCTTACCTTCTAAATGGGTATTTTTTCCCTTAATTTTTAATCGAAATCTCCTTGCTTGTCATTTGAATTCATTGGTTCAGATCCTAGTCTCTGGAGCAGCAGAAAACAAGCCTCTTTGGGCAATGGCTAAAGAAGAACAACTTTCTTTGTTCATACTTCCCTGTGTGCTGGATCATTGCTCTCCTGTGGAATTGTCAAATGAAAACGATTACTTGGCTGATAAAAAGACGGAACAATTGTGATGGAGTTGAAACGCTGCATTGCCTGGACGCATAATTCTGTACCAGCTGGGAGCCCAGAGATCCAAAAGCGATTAGCATCAGGTTCTAAAGGAATAAAATTTGCCATCGTTTCAAAGAAGACTCGCAGGAAAAGGTGGGCAAGTGAGTACAATCTTCACCTTTTTGATTCTGCCAGTTCTTTAAGAAGGGTTCAGCTGTAGCAAACTGTCAGGTCTTGCTGAAGGGGAAGAATAGAATCCTAGAGTTGAAGAGACCCCAAGAGCCATCCCGTCCAACCCCCTTCTGCCATGCAGGAAGACACCATCAAAACACTCCCTTTGAATAATAGCCATCCAGCCTCTGTTTAAAAACCTTCAGAGAAGGAGACTCCAAGGGAGTGTCTTCCACTGTCAAACAGCTCTTACTGTCAGGAAGTTATTCCTAATGTTTAGGTGGAATCTGTTTCCCTATAGTTTGCATCCATTGCGCCGTGTCCTAATCTCTGGATCAGCAGAAAACAAGCTTGCTCCATCCTCAAGCTTCACAGAGCATGGGAGTTCTATGAACTTGAACTCTTATTAACACAGGAAGGCAAATATGATTTAATATTTAGGTGGAACCTCTTTCCCTCTAACCATGGCTCTGTGTCCTAGTCTCTGAAGCAACAGAAAACAAGCCTGTTCCATCCCCAGTATGACATCCCAATATTTAAACATGGCTATCATATCAGCCCTTAACTATGAGCTTTATCGCATTGGCTCCTTCCGTTCTATTCTGAGCACGGAACGGAAGGAGCAAGGACGAGTGCGGAACAAGTGGAGGACGGATTTTACCACACGCACCTGTCCCTCATTCGTTCCGTTCCCCCTCTCTTCCGTTCTTAATCCGTTCCAGAGGGGGAAATTTTTGAGAACACCTGACTAGAATAACAGAATCACAGAGTTTGAAGGGACCCAAGGACCATCCGGTCCAACCCCCTTTTGCCATGCAGGAAGACACAATCGAAGGACCCCCTTTGACAGATGGCCATCCAGCCGCTATTTAAAAACCTCCAAAGAAGGAAAGCCATCACTCTTTGAGGCAGCGTCTCCCACTGTCAAATAGCTCTTACTAAAGGAAATTCTTCCTAATGTTGAGCTGGGCCTCATTCACACTACATAATAAACTGATTTTTTAGTCGAATTGATGAAGGGTTTTAGCGGCAAATAGGTGTTCACACTATTTAAAATGTGATCAAAGCTGCCCATTTCAATTTACTCCACTTCACGTTCACATTCCTCAATAGGGTCGAATCAAAATGGAGTTATGTCACAGCAGTGACCGTGCCACAGTGAACCAAATCCATTAGAGAGTGTTCACACTTGCACTGAATTGATTCATTTAAAATGATGCATGAAATGCCACGGATTCAGAAGAACCCTTTTAACTGGGTTTAGCACTGCACCTGCCCCTCCAGCAAATCGTGCCAGAAATTCAGTACAAGTGTGAAAACTGGCTTATTATGTAGTGGGAATGAGGCCCTGGGATCTCTTTTCCTGTAGTTTGAAACCATTGCTCTGTGACCTATTCTCTGGAGCTGCAGAAAACAAGCCTGCTCCATCCTCAACATGACATCCCTTCAGATATATAAACATGGCTAACATGCCACCCGTTAGCCTACTCTTCTCCAGTTTAAATATACCCAGCTCCCTAAAATGCCCTCATAGATACCTCAGTCTCACTAAGGATATAAATATTCTGCAAGAAAGGTATCAAGAACAGTGCCATTTTTATATATTTATATGTTAGTAGTTTACTTCTAACACTGATATAGCTATATATTATATATTATATAATTATGCACAGCAAAGTACAGTTATAATATTTAGATAGTGATGCATGGTGAACACCCCCATAAATATTCCATCTGGCCTCTGAAGAAATGGAATAATTTCCATATACATTTTTGTTCAAATAAACCAATTAACCAAAAGGCTTCTAGATTACTAGACGCCATTCCCTATTTTCTTTCTTTTTCTTTTGTTGTTAAATTGACAGTGCCCCCCCCCCCAAAAAAACCCAGAAAAACCCCACAAAATACTTGTAAGCTTTGATTAATAATAGGTCAAAAACATATATCTCTGGATACAGGTGGGGAAAGGAAATGATTGATCCCCATGATCATACAAAGTGGTAGACATTACAAACACTGCAAAGCAATCCTTCCTTTTCTTTTTCCATTGTAAATGGGACGTTCGGGTGGGTGTTGTTCAGATGGTTCAGAAACACGGTCAGATCTTCTTCTCCATGGTTCCATATGGTGAAAGTGTTATCCATATATTGGGACCATGCTGTGGGCTTTTCTGCTGCTGTTTCCAGGGCTTACTTTTCCAAGTGTTCCATGTAAACGTTTGCTATCATGGGGCTCAGAGGGCTTCCCATCACTACCCCATCTC
>NC_056526.1:2496609-2506925 GCF_019175285.1 Sceloporus undulatus | reverse complement strand
AGGCTTTCCATCACTACCCCCATCTCTCTGCTTATAGAATCCATTGTCGACTGGAGAGTAGCTTGTGGTGAGGCAATGTTCGAACAGGGCTGTGATGTCTTTGGAAAAAATTGTCGATGAGTGCCATGGTGTCCATTATGGGGACTTTGGTGAACAGCGAGACCACATCAAAGCTGATTAGTATGACTCTGGGTTTGAGTCAATGTTGTTGATTTTTCCCATGAAGTGAGCAGAGTCTTTGATGTATTGGGAGTTCTGCCCTATAGGCGTTGTAATTGTGTGGCCAGAATCTTGACCAAGCCATATATAATCAATAATATTTTATTTATATCCCTGCCCTTCCTGGGATGACAGGGCGGCGTACAAATAAAGACATCAATACAAGTTAAACCTATCAGTTAAAAACTTACTACAAACAGGAACAGAAACATACAAAGAAACTCACATGGCAGGGGGAGAAAATAAGAATTAACATATGTGGGGGATCCAGCCGCTCACTATATATTATATATATCTATTATATTATTTTCCCCCTCTCCCGGTGGATCGAAGCGGGGTTACAGACTAAATAAAAGCACAAAGTGATTACAACAAAGTTCAATTAAAAAACAGCTATAAACCATAAAATATCCAACATCAGACAATAGCATCAACAAGCAAGGCAGGATCATACACAGAGGGGGGGCATATCATCTATCATATCAGGGGGTCTTCATATCAGGTGGGGGATGCTCGGCTAAAAAGCTCGCTTTTAACTGCTTTTCTAAATGTTTCTAGCGAGGCCGCCGAGCGGATCTCCTCAGAAGAACTATTCCAAAGTCTTGGAGCCGCGATGCGAATGCTCTTTGTGAAGCAGCAACATATTTAAAGGTTGCTATTTCCAATAGGTTCTTACTCGATGTTCTGAGAGTGCGAGGCGGTTGTACGGGTCGAAGAGGAATGGAATACTTGTGTTCCTGTATTTTCCTTCCTGGGGGTCTTTAACAGAGGCTGGGATGGCCATCTGTCAGAATGCTTTGATTTGGATTTCCTGCATGCAGAAGGGGTTGGACTGGATGGCCCTAGTGGTCTCTTCCAACTCTATGATTCTATGATTCTATGATTCTAGATTTAAAATGTAGTAACAAAGTAACTCATTAAGAAAAACCCAGTTGTTTCTTTACTCAAGAGCTGGCCAGTGCTTTGGTTCTGCCAGTCCCCCATCTGCATTTACCTCTTTCTACAGGTACAGATGTTGCCAGGGATATCTTTCCACATCTTCTCTTTTGGCCTCCTGATCACCAACTTGTTCTTACAAGGTAAGTTTCAATCAGCTCCCAAAATCTCTCTGCCTTTAGGAAAAGTATGAAGAAAGACCCATCTCTGTAGCAGGAAACAAGCTTCTTCCACCCTCAATATGATATTCCTTTACATGTTCCAGCATGGCAATCATGTCCCCTCTTAACCATCTCTTCCCCAGGCTAATCATACCTAGTTCCCTCAGTCATTCTTCATAAGGCATGGTTTTCAGACCTATAACCATCTTAATCTCCTGGGCAGACTCCAGCTTATCAATATCCTTCTTAGAATCATAGAATCAGAGAATCCTAGAGTTGGAAGAGAGCCCCAAAGGGCCATCCAGTCCAACCCCCTTCTGCCATGCAGGAACTCACAATCAAAGCACCCCTGACAGATGGCCAGCCTCTGTTTAAAAGCCTCCTAAGAAGGTGACTCCGTCACACGCCAAGGAAGTGTGTCCCTCTGTCAAACAATTCTTGAATGGCGGTGTCCCATTCTGTACAAAGCACTCCGCATGAGGCCTGACCAAAACTGGATAACTGTTTTACAGTGAAACCTGCAATGGATTTGCCCTCCCTCCTGACATGGGAGCCACCGTGTCCCTTGTCTTTCACTTGTTCCCACCCAGCATTCTGCTCTGGTTCTCTCCCTGAAATGCACTGAGCAGATCTGAGTCCATCTCTGATGATATTTTCCTCTATCGGACAGTCATTGAAACAGCAAACTGCCCAGAGTCTTGGTTGAAATATCAGAACAAGTGCCGTGGGCTCTTTATTGAGGAGAAGTCCTGGACAGAAGCAGAGGTAAGTAGTGCCTTGTCCCTTGGTTGGATTACATACTTTATTTTTATTCATTGGATCTGTGTATAAGGGTAAAGGCAGTCCCTTGACATGAACGTCTAGTCGTAACCGACAGTAGAGGGTGATGCTCATCTCTGTTTCTAAGCCAAAGAGCAGCGTTGTCCAAGGACTACTCCGGTGGGCATGTGTCCAGCATGACTGCACCGAATGTTGTTACCTTCTCACTGAGAAATGGTACCTATCTATCTACTTGCATTTGCATGCTTTTGAACTGGTAGGTTGCCATATGCTGGGACTAGTGATAGGGATTCACCCCGTCATGCAGCATTCAGGCCTCGAACTACCAACCTTTCCATCTTCTGATCATCAGAATTGTGTCGTAACCACTAAGCCACCGCATCATATTCTGCCTTATATCATGGGATCTCAGGGCAACATCCAATCAAACCAGTTTACCCATTTTAAAATATTCTGTGGCTGCATCCACACTGCAGAATTAATGCCGTCTGACACCACTTTAGCTGCCATGGCTCCATGCTATGTCATTCTGGGATCTGTACTTTAGTGAGAAATGTAGCCTTCTCTGTCAGGGATCTCTGGTGCCACATCAAACTTCAAATCCCATGGCACAGAGCCATGATACTGCAAACAGGGTCAAATTGCATTGGTTCTGCGGTGTGGCAAGAGCCCAAGAGTGTGAAAACAAATAGGGCAAATTTTAAAAATTAAACAATTTGAGGATTTAAACAATAATCAGACAGTTCAAAGCATTACTTCTCAAACTGATGTGGAGGAACAACCATTTTTTGCCTTCAGTGTGGCAGGATGTTGCTGTTGCTGTGTGTTTCCGACTTATGGCAACACTAAGGCAAACCTCTCTCTGTGTTTTCTTGGCAAGAGTTGTTCAGAGGAGGTTTGGCATTGCATTCTCCTGAGGCCGAGAGAGTATACTTTGCTCAAGTGGGTTTCGAACCCTGATCTCCATAGTTCAATTCTCAAACCACTAGTGTGCCAGGGGCCAAATTTGTGCCATATTATTATCATATTTGTTTAGTTTCCTGGGAACTTGCATAATAGCCTATGGACTGGAACTGGTGCATGGACTACCACTTTGAGTGCCAGTGTTTTAAAACCACGATCTTTGTTTGTGTGAGGGAAAGCCCTCACTTTGTCTCTGCCCCCATTTTACTCCTGATTTTAAGGAATCAAGGGCCATATGGGTCCCTACAAAGAGTGATGTCTGGCCTGCCATTCCCTATCCCTGAATTCAGCCCTATCCCTGAATCTGCCCTATCCCTCCTTGAAACCAATTATTAAAAACTTACTTTCTGCCCCAGATTTTGCAGGAATATTCTGGGCTGTTCCTAGAGTATCCTGGCCCTGCAGTTGCCTTGGATTCCCCCCCTTCCCTCTGCACCCCACAGCAATGCCGGTTACATGTCCACATGTAACAGGATCAAAGTGGAGAATTTGTTCCCCTCATCTGCACTAAATTTTGCAATCCATAATGAATTGTAACCCCCAAGATCTCATGCATAAGACAAACAACATACAGGTACAGATCACCAAAGAGACCATATGCTGCCGTTTATCTAATTTTTGAACTTTTGGTGCCAGATCTAGAGAACATCCTTTGCTCTTCTCCAGGTTTCGTGTCAGAACTACGGCAAAAATGGCCATCTTGCCTCCTTTCTCTCAGCACAAGAAAATGTTATGGTTGCTAAATTCATTAATGCCAATAACCCAGATGTAAAAGGAGCCTGGATTGGATTTCATGACCCCAAAAAGGTGAGAGCTCAGTCCTTCACTCTTGTCTGTCCCTAGCTTATGTTCAGAGTACCAGTTGCAGAAACATATTGCACACAACCCATGGATGTATCTACAAATTTGCATGAGCATTTAGTAGCACATTTGCTGCCTTGGTTCACTTGTGAAGCATTGCCACTGGATAGAAGGCTTCATTAATGTATCATGCCATCTACCCAGAACCCTCTACTTAACCCAACAACAGTCTGCTGTGATGCATTTAACAACTACTTTGCAGGTAAAATCTCTCAGATAAGAGCTCACCTGGATGTTAATGTTGGGGCAAAATCAACAGATGAGGTGTCCAGTCAATCTGTTTATGAGACTAGACTGGATCAATTTGCGCTTGTGAGTACTGATGACGTGGACAAGATCCTTGGAAAGGTGAGGAAGACGACATGCCCTCTCGACCCCTGCCCATCATGGCTGGCCATCCAGGGGGGTGATGTCTTGATGGCATTTCTTACACGTGTCATCAATGCATCCCTTAGGGAAGGTTGTGTACCATCTGCTTTAAAGGAAGCAATTGTTAGACCGCTTCTGGGAAAACCTTCCCTGGACCCCCTGGACATGAAAAATTATAGGTCTGTTTCCCATCTGCCATTTTTGAGCAAGGTGATCGAGAGGGCTGTCGCCCTTCAACTCCAAGTGGTCATGGATGAAGCCGATTTTCTAGATCCATTTCAAACTGGCTTCAGGAGAGGATATAATAATAATAATAATAATAATAATAATAATAATAATAATAATAATAATAATAATTTATTTGTAGCCCGCCTTTCCAGTGATCAAGGTGGGTAACAACATATTAAAAATGCAACAACAGCATTATACATAATAAAATATCAAAATAATATCACAGTACACAATACAATACAAATAGCACCAGCTAGCACTACAATGCTGCTGAGAGGGGAGAGGGGAGTACTTTGGGGGCATTAGGGGTATGCCTACTGGAACAGGTGTGTTTTTAACCCCTTTTTAAATTGGTCCAAAAATTTGGAGACTGCCATGGTCGTCTTAACTGATGACCTTCGTCTAAGCATCAACAGAGGAAGTGTGACCCTGCTGGTGCTATTAGACCTCTCAGCGGCATTTGACACAATAGGCCACAACATCCTCTTGGAACGCCTGAGAGAGTTAGGAATTGGAGGCACTGCTTTGCACTGGTTCCACTCCTTCCTCTCAGGTAGATTCCAGAGAGTGATGCTCAGGGACAGTTGCTCCTCAAAAACAGAGCTTAATTGTGGCGTCCCTCAGGGCGCCATCCTGTCTCCGATGGGGAGTTGTATATATTGTATTTTTTTAAAGGTTGTACACTGCTTTGATTGTGGAAGCAAAAAGCGGGATATAAATTAAAGTTTTATTTTATTTATTAGATTCTCAATGTAGATTTATGCTACACACTCCCAGTGTAGTATCTCAGCCCATGTACATTTTATGTCTTTTAGTCTACTTTATTGGTGATGGTGGTGATCATGATTATATTGGCCAGAATTCATGGTTACAGTTAGAAATGCATAACCTAAAGTTATGCACTCATGACTGGTTCATAAGCAAAGGGATCTTGTAGCACCTTTGAGACCAACTGAGTGAAAGAAGTTGTAGCATAAGCTTTCATAGACTTGGTCTACTTCCTCAGATGTATAGCATGAGCTGGTGCCCAGGAAGGACCAAAGGCCCAGTCCTGATGCATCTGATGGAGCAGACCAAGTCTATGAAAGCTTATGCCCAGTTCCCTCCATTCTTCTGAGGAAGTGGACAAGTCTACCAAAGATTATGTTCAGTTCACTCCATACATCTGAAGAAGTCTACAAAGTCTACAAAACTTTATGCCTAGTTCACTCCACCTGAGGAAATAGACCTAGTACACCAAAGGTTACTCCCAATTCATACCTTGAATCTGAGGAAGTAGACCAAGTTTATGTGCCCAGTTCACTCCATGCATCTGAGGAAGTAGACCAAGTCTACCAAAGGTTGTTCCCAGTTCCTTCCATGCATCTGAGAAAGAAGGTCAAGTTTATGAAAGCTTATGCCCCATTCACTCCATGTATCTGAGAAAGTAGACTAAAACTGCAAAAGCTTATGTCCAGTTCTCTCAGATGTATGAAATGGGCATATGCTCTCGTCAACTTGGTCTACTTCCTCAGATGCATGGAGTGAACTTGCAGTGGCTACAGAATGGGTGGAGCCAAGCTAGGAGATGCTACTTAGCTATGTAAATAAGGTAGTTATGTAGCTAAGTAGCATATGTAGCATTCCTGATGATGATGATGATGATGATGATGATGATGATGATGATTTGGCTTGCTTGCTATGAGTGTTGTTGCAGAATGGGAGATGGAGATGGACAGATTTATCAACAACCAACTTCAGGCCTTGGAAAACGGGGGAACCCAGCAATGCTCCCAGAGTGAAATCCTGTGTTTATATGGCAGCCTCAGAAGGTGAGGAGCAGCTTAGCTCACCCAGGACCATAAACTAGGGGACGTTTGCAAAACATTTGAACCATCTGAAACTACTCCGCAAGCTCCCAATTTTATTTGTATTTTTGACAAGGAGCTGAGTTGAGATTGGCAAAGACGATGATTCAGGGCCCTTCAGAAACATAGGACAAAGTTGGGACAGCCATCCAGAAGTCTGTTACTCCAGAGCAGTGCACCACTTTGCTTGTGAGACAGCAGCACTAACCCAAGCCACTTTAGCTTTTGCTGTGGTTTCCTACACTGGACTAGATGGTCTTTGCCATCTCCCTGGTTTTCCAATGCTTTGATCTTATCAGATGCTCACACCTGGAAGCTCACTTTGAGGTAGGAGAGGTTGAGAAAGGCTCCCCATGCACTGGAAATGATGTGCTTGGAAAGACTGAGCATCTCCAACATTGTTTCACAATTGCCTTTCAGGGTTCGTGAAATGGGTTACTGAGGATTGTAATGTCAAGATGCCCTACGTCTGTAAGATGAAGTAGAAAGAGCAGAAGGTCATTCAGCTCTGGAGTATGTACACAACGGATGCATGAACTCTTGCCCGTCTTTCTTAATAAACGTTTTCCGCATTTGAGAATATCTGTGGATGTATTTTTCAGAAACGTTGTGCCTAGAACTCATAAGAGTCTCTACGCTCTTGATCTCACATTGTTTCTGGGAATTAAATATTTGCAAGAGTCTGACTGGGGATATCAGAATTATCTTGTTTAAAAATCAAACAAAACTAGTTATTACAGGGACTATATACAGCGGGCCCTTGATATCTGCTGCAGTTTGGTTCCAGCATTGTTACCAAAATCTGTGGATGTTCAAGTCGTATTAAATACAATGGCATAGCAAAATGGTGCTCCTTATATAAAATGGCAAAATCAAGGCCTGCTTTTTAGGATGTTTTTATATATGTGTATAATATTTTCAAACCGTGGATGCTTGACTTTGTTGGATAAAGAATCTGTGGACATGGAGGGATGACTGTATTTCCTGTGTTGAACCTGTTTCCACTTTCATAGAGAGATTTGTTCAAATAGCAATTGGCCGTGAAATGAAACCATATTGACTTTCCAGTAAACAATCACAAAACAAACACACTACATGCAAAGCAGAGAGGTGAGGTTTTACTGCTTGACATGGGCACCTCTTCTAAAACAAGCACCAAGTATGGATTGAGCCAAAGAAGAGGTGATCGATTCATGGATCTTTAGTCTGGTTAAAGATGACATGGGCAGGATTTCAATCTGTAAAATTAATCAGTCTAAGAAAATCAACTCGACCGTGTAAAAGTGAAGACAGTAATTATTAGATATACGAATAGATGAAAAGTGTCACTCAGCTTGACAGCAACACATGTAAGAAAAACCCAAGTGTTTTAGGAGTTCTTGGGTTAACTATGGCTGCTGCCACACTGCAGAATTAATGCAGTTTGACACTGCTTTAATTGTCATGGCCTCATCCTATGGAATCCTGGGATTTGTAGTGTGTTGTGGTCACAAAACCCCACAGTAGCTGGTTAACACCAGAGTGCAGGGTGACCAGATATCCTCCTTTTCCGAGGCAATCCCTCCATTTCAACCTTCTGTCCAGGAGGAATTCCAAAATGTCTCACTCTAATTTATATTTACTTGTATGGCTGTTTTTGGTTTGTCTTTGGTCATGTTCTCCATTTTTCTTGATGTCCTGTACTTTGCAGTGCCTTATCCTCATTTGCAGTTAGGATATCTGGTCACCCTGACTGGGGCTTCTTATGACTTTGCCATCTTCAGAGCAAAGCTGGGCTGACCAGAGAAACCCACAAACCCAAAACTTTGGACTGACCAGAGAAACACACATCAACGCATCTAGAACTTTGAAGCTAAAAGTAATGGAGTTATTTGACCATGCATAGAAGGCCTTCGATGCACAAAATTCAGTTCAGCACAAATGCCATACAAATAGATATCTATAAGTAAGCAAAAGCATAAAGGAACCGGAATGACCAAATTATCCATTTCCTACATTCAGCTTTCTTCCAGCCTAATGGACCCATGTTACTCTACCTACAGATTTTTGCTTCTTCACGTTGGTGGCCTTATTTTTACAAACAAAAAGAACAACAACCTTCAAAGTTCACCTTTGCTTTCTAGAACATGCTGAACATGGAGAAGTAAAATGCCTGGGGAATTAGTACTGATGGGGAGATAACTGTGAAACATCTTTAGGGACTTGAGAGGCAAACGGCTTCAAAGAATTCCTCCAAAGATGATGCTGCCACTAATTGAGAATATACTGCTCACAAGGTACGGAACGTAACTCTATGGTTCATTTAGTTTGGATGCCTTTTGTAACCCAAGGTTCAGCTCTGGGCACTAAAGAAGAAAAGTGAAAAGAGAAAGAGGGGAAATCACTTAAATGGAGAGTGGAAAACTCCTGAAAGAATTCATATACTGTAGGTCCTTGGTATCTGCTGGGGTTTGGTTGCAGGACCCATTGTGGATACCAAAATCCATGGAAACTCAAGTCCCATTATGTACAGTGGGTATTATTATTACTACTACTACTACTACTACTACTGTGGGCTCTTGGTATCCAGGATCTCCCATAGATACCAAAATCATAAATGCTCAAGTCCCATTATATAAAATGGGGTATTATTATTATTATTATTATTATTATTATTATTATTATTATTACATTGGGCCATTGGTATCCGCTAGGGTTTGGTTGCAGGACCCGCTGTGGGTTCCAAAGTCTATGGAAAGAGAGGGATGTGGAAACTGTGGTACACTCGTCCCCCGGGTTACGAAATTAATTCGTTCCGCCGCCATTTTCGTAACCCGGAAGTCTTTCGTTAGCCGAATTGCCATAGGCGCTAATGGGGAAAAGCCGCGGCTCCGCCGCGGCTCCATTTAAAATAGCGCCGGCATTTTTTCGCAACCCGGATAAACCTTCGTAACCCGGAAATAATTAATTAATTTTTTTTTTTTCGTAACCCGAAAATTTCGTAACGCGGCGCGTTCGTATCCCGGGGTACGAGTGTACATGCACTGATAACCTCATGACTCGGTTTCTGCAATGCTCTCTACATGAGACTATCTTTGTGCCTACTCCGGAAACTTCAATCAGTCCAAAACATGGCAGCCAGAGCAGTCACCAGGAAAGCTAGAGGCGACCACATTACTCCTATCTTAAAATCTCTTCATGGGCTGCCTATTAGTTTCCAGGCACAGTACAAGTTGTTGGTTATGACCTTTAAAGCCCTACATGGCTTGGGTCAAACTTATTTGTGGGATTGCCTCCTTCCATATAATCCACCCTGCGCACTTAGGTCTCCTGGGAAAAACCTCCTACAACCAATAAAGACCCAGAGAGCCTTCTTCTTATCAGCCGCTCCCAAATTATGGAATGGCCTGTCGGAAGAGATCCAGAACATCACGAATCTTGACAGCTTCAAAAGGGCTGTCAAGACGGATCTCTTCTGACAGGCCTTCCCTGAATAAGTCGCCCGGTCGCCCATGGACACAGATCATCGCAGAGAACACAAAAACCGCCCATTCCTTTGTCTCTGACTGGCTCCATTGTTTGACTATTTCCAATTTCCAATTTTTCAGTTCTTTTAATTCTAGTGATTGTTTAATTGTTATTTTATTGCAGAATGGTTGAGGGGAGGGAATTAATGGGAAGCATTTTAATTGTATGCTGTAGTCTATATTGTGTTTCTATTGATGTTGTAAGCCGCCTCCATCCTGCGGGAGAGGTGGTGTGTGAATAAATTTATTACTATTTATTTATTATAGGAGCCTTTGTGAATATGAAAATCAATAAATGCACAAGCCTTATTAAATACAATGGGGTATTATTAATATTAATATTATTACAGTGGGCCCTTGGCATCCATAGGAGTTTGGTTCCAGGATCCCCCATGGATACTAAAATCTGTGGATGCTCAAGTCCCATTGTATACAATGGGAAA
>NC_056526.1:2486327-2496584 GCF_019175285.1 Sceloporus undulatus | reverse complement strand
AAAATATATATTATTCCTCACATCAGCATCATCATCATGATTACATGGGCCTTGGTATCCACGGAGGTTTGGTTCTAGATGCCCCATGGATATCACATCATGCTCAAGTAATAAATACAATGCACTAATATATAATTAATATATATATTATATAAGTGGACTCTTGGTAACTGGGGTTAGTTCCAGGAGCGCAAGGAGACCAAAATCCATGGATGCTCAAGTCCCATTGAGGCAAGCACGAGCTTGTCAATAGGTCCCTAGAATAACAGACCATGATGTAGTAAAATGGCAAAATCAAGGTTTGCTTTGGATTTGTATCTTTTTTAAAAATTCAGCCACGGATGGTTGAATCGTGGGAGAAAGAACCTCTGACACGTTGGCATTGTATTGATTTTGAAGAGCAGAAATAGTAAGGGCTGTTTGACAGTGGAACACACTCCTCTCGGAGGGTGATAGAGTCTCCTTCTGGAGGTCTAAGCAGAGGCTGGTGGCCATCTGTCAACGGGATGCTTTGATTGAAGTTCCGCATGGCAGATGGGGTTGGGCTGGATGGTCCTCTCCAACTCTATGATCTAGGAAATACTTTTTTTCTTTTCTTTTTAAGATGGAAGGACCAGCAAGAAGGTCCTTTGAAGTGCACTAGAAGGGAAAATGGAGGAGGCAGATAAATATTCATTCGGCCTAACACCAGGGAGGAAGAGACTCCGGCTAACTGAGGAGGTTTAATGGGGCAATTAGGAGAAGAGGACTTGTGTACTCAGGTACATTAAAAGGCATTTTTGAATGGCGCGTGGGTCTGCCAGACTCCAACTTGTTACCGTCATTCTGGATTTCAAGGGCTCAGTTCCACGTGGCACTCATTGGCTGTGTCTTGTGCTGTTTTTGTGCCTTCTAGACTTTTGCCTCTCCATAATAAAAAATAATAATAATATAATAATAAAATAATAATAAGTTTTATTTATAAACTCTTTTCCGCAGTGATCAAAGCGGTAACAGATAGAAAAGTATAACAAAATACAAAAACAGACTAAAAATTGCAATCATAAATAAAACTTCAATAAAAACATAAAATGATACAAATTAAAACCATTACATCATCAATCCAAGCTAGCTGAGTGCAGTCGACAATACAGTACATATAGGGGGGAGTCACATGATATCAAGGAGCATCGGGGAGGCTTGCTGAAACAAGAAGGTCTTAGTCTCTTTTAAAGAGACCAGGGAGTGGTGGAGGCGGAGCTCATCGGGAAGGATGTTCCAGATCCTAGGGCCGAGATGGAAAAGGCCCTTTGCGAGGTTGACCTATCTCGCCATCGGATCCTCAACAAATTCTTCCTGGCTGACCTAAGTGTGCGGGGCAGATTATATGGGGAGAGGCGGTCCTCCAAGTACCTGGGCCCAAGCCATTTAGGGCTTTATAGGTTATAACCCACACCTGTATTGTGCCCGAATCAACAGGCAGCCAATGGAGATCTTGCAAAATTGTGTTATATGGTCAGCCTGGAATCTCGGTGACACCTAGCTGCCATATTCGCACTATCTGAAGCTTCCGAGTTTGGTACAAGGGTTGCCCCATCAGAGCGCATTGCAGAAATCCAACCGAGAGGTTACCAGAGCATGTACTACCGTTTCAAGGTCCCCCGGCCCAGGTAGGGTCCGCTGGCGTATCAGCCGAATGGTGCAGGTGCTTGACCGCGCATCACTGACTAGCTGGAGCGACGAGTCCAAAAGCACCCCCAAATGCGAACTGAGTCCTTCAGGGGACGTGACCCCATTCAGGACAGTGGACAAATTTCACTACCCAACGGGGAGAGCCTATCACGAGCACTTCCGTTTCTCTGGATTCAAACTGAGTGTTGTTTTCCCTCATCCAGCTCATTACTGACTCCAGAAGGCATTTAGAGGAGAGTTGCATCCCTAAAAGCACATGCGTCATCCTAGGGAATCCTGGATTTGTAGTTCTTGTGGCACCAGAGCTTCTACAAAGAAGGCTAAATGTCTCACCAAACTACAGATCTCAGAATTCCATAGCTGGAGCCACGGCATTAAGCGATGTCAAAAACTGCATTCACTCTGCAGTGTAGATGAAGCCTCGGTCATTTCTGACTTGTGGAGATTTAAGCCAAAGCTGTGGAAAGAGTTTTCCGGGGAGATTTTTCCAAGGAAGTTTGCCTTTGGAGCTAAGAAGTGTGACTTGCCCAAGGTCACCCACGAGTTTCACGCCTGAACTGAAGGTATTCGAACCAGGTCTCCTCATCTAACACTCAGATTTCTTTGGCAAGATTTATTCACAGGTTGATGGCCTTTACCTTCCATGAGAGGCTATAAGAGTGTGACTTGCCCAAATTCACCCATGGCTGCTGATGGGGCATTGAACCCTGAGTCCTAGCGCATCACTCAACAACTGCACCATGGTGGCCCTACACAGCTATCTATCTAAGCACTTTTAACGCTTCTGGTCGATTCAAGGTGACATGATCCTGGAAACTCAAAAGGGCCAGTATCTCCATCAAGGAATCTTGGGGTTTGTGATTTAGTGGGCACCAGAGCTCTTTGACAGAGTGAGGTGAAATAAATACACAAAACTAAAAACCCCAGAATTCCATAGCATTGAGATAGCCTCCATGAGAGCAGACCGAGTAAACCAACTGTGTGATAAGAAGTCAATCCTCTCATTCAATGGCTCTACATCTTTGGAACAGCAACTGGATTAGTTGTTAATCCCAGTGATGACAAAGGGACTGTACAGATGGGTAGGAAGCAGTGGCCAGATGACATCCCTTTCTGCCCCGTGGCAAACGCACATCGCGGCACAAATCTGGCTTCCTGCAGAGCACAAAAAGGACCCTTTTGTGCCCATGAAGGGGTGCCATGGCCGCCCCACATGGCTTGATGATGCCCTTTGGCACAGACCGTTGGGGCACACACCAAACGGGTGTCTCAGGGTGTCACCATCTGAACAGGTGTGCACCAAGATGGCACCAGGCCATGGTGAGGGCTTTCAGCATGGGGACGCTCAGCCCTCAAGCCACCCAGGACAGTGCTTTTTGCCCATCTGTACCAGGCCAAAGTTTGAAATGAAGATATAGATATCATTATAGGTTTTTTGAGTAGTGTTTAGTATTGGATTATGACTGTGGAGACCAGGGTTTGATCCCCTACTCAACCATGAAACCATGGGGTGACCTTGGGAAAGCCACATGCCTCAGCTTCAGAGAAAGACATGGCAAACTTCCTCTGAAAGAAATTTGCCAAGAAAATCCCATTATAGGTCTCCTTAAAGAAATTCGGAAGGCACACAACAGAACAACAATACCTTGGTTGACATTAATCAAAATGGAGACTGTAGTTAACTGTCGGCTATGGCCATTAGGAGAAGACTAGGAATCGGAAAGAGAACCCCGAAGGAACTAGACAAGATCCTGAGGTGTAAAGATATATAATTGAATACTAAATTTGGGATTGTCAATGTCATTCTATTTCCATTTCTGTGTTCTCATGAAAGCTGGACAGTGAGGAAAGACGATAGGCAGAAGAATCAACCACGTGATGTGATGCTGGAAGAGACATCTATGGATATCCATGGACCAAATAAGGACCGATAAATGGTTCGAAGAACAAATCAAGCTGGAAACTCTTCCTAGAAACCAAGATGACTAAACTGAGCTGTCGTATTTGAAAGATGGCCATCCGCTTTTAAAAACCTCCAAAGAATGAGATTCGACCACTATCCAAGGGAGTGTGTTCCACTGTCGAAGCAGCTCTTACTGTCAGACGTTTCTCTCCTAATGTTGAGGTGGAATCTCTTTTGCCATAGCTTGAACCATTGTCCTGGGTCCTGTTCTCTGGAACAGCAGAAAACAAGCTTGCTCCCTCCTCAATATGACATCCCTTATCAAAATTAAACAGGGCTATCTATCATATCACTTCTTAGCCGTCTCTTCTCGCAGGCTGAACATCCCAGGTCCCTAAGTATCTCCTCATAGAGCTTCATGTTTCCAGACCCTTCACCATTTGGGTGGCCTCCTCTGGACACACGCACGTTTACAACACCTTTTTGAATTGTGGTGGCTCAGAACTGGACAGTATTATTCCAGGTGGGGCCTGAACAAAGCAAATAGAAGAACACTATAGTGTAATCCTTTGACTAGACCTATACTTTTATTGTTTCAGTGTAGAATCGCATTGGCTTTTTAGCTGCCGAATCGCAACCGTTGACTCAGGTTCATTTTGTGGTCTACTTGGACTCCTAGATCCCCTTTCACACGTATAAGGTCTCCCGTAGCAAATGTCCCCCATTCTATACTGTGCATGCATTATTTTTTCCCCCCTAAGTGGCAGTACCTTACACTTCTCTGTGTTGAATTCATTTTGTTAGCTTGGCCAGCTTGCTAATCTTCTTTGCTTTGGTCCTGTGTCAATTGTGTGGGAGCTTTTGAATGAAATGATGTGTGGGTGCTTGGGTAACTTGAGCCAGTGATTGCAGGTTGCAACACATACACACAGGTATGTCATTTGCCCACCTTTTCTAATAAATGTCCGCAGGAGTTTTTTTGTGTGCCGCCTCCACTTCACAAAAGCAGAGACAAGAAGACAGGAACCAGCTTCTTAGGAATATAGACACCAAACCCCAGGGCAAACTCATCATTGGCCTCCTCTGTGACTTGACTGAGGACTTTATCACACAGGGACAACTGGAAGTATAAACAGGACTATTCCATGAAAATGGCGCATGCACAAGATTTTCAGACATTATGATTAAACCAGCCATTATCCGGGAATATCCCAGGAATATCTCACAATTGCAATAACGCTTTCACATGACATGAAATTGAAAAGCAATGAAAGTTCCATTAAGCCCTGAATACCAGGCAATAAACAGCAACAAATCATGTCATGGAAAATCCCAGAAATGCTTTCTGCTGTTTAATGGCCTGGTTATTCCTGGTTATTCTCAGGATAATGGCTCTTCACTGCTTTGCGTCGAAAATCTAAATTGCAACCATAGTAAGCGTGGATTTTCAGGATGGATAAACCCCATTAACTTTCAGTTTTCCTCCGTGTGAGAAGGCGTAAGAGAGGGGTGATTGTACATGTGGTTTCTATGCGGAATGGGGATTCAAAGACTGTCTCCCATATCCTGTCGCAGTGCTCAAACCACCATCTCAAATTATAAGCCCAGTAAGTTTAATTTAATATTTAGCAACAAATTTGCTGCAATTGGGTTCTACCATCACGTTTATTCTTTCTGCAAAGTATAGATGGAGCTTGAAACATGGCCTCCGCTTCCCCTTTTCGGCTTCTGATCGCAGCTTCTTCTTGCAAGTAAGTCTCTGCTGGGATTTTCATAACTGAATTTTCTGTGGCGGAAACACATTTTTGAACAAACACAACACAAAAAGACCGTTGCATCTAAGCCTTGCCTTTTTCCCAAGCTGGGACCCAGATGCTTACAAAACAGAATTACTACTACTAAAAAAAAGGGTGTTTAAAAATGCAAAAAGCTGTGATTAAAATAGTATTAAGCATCCACAGAATTTAAAGGATAGAAGCATAGTACTTACGGCACAAGAAAAAACAAGCGAAATGGTCAGGGCGTAGGGACTTTTCTCATTGCTGCTCCACATGCCCTCAAGCACTCCATTCTCTTCCTTCAGGGAAGACTACTATATATATATCATGATAAGTCAGAAATTTTAGTCAAAAAAGTGACCCCAAAAACCGCCGTAGGTCAACTAATCCCCAGGTCAATGTAAAAACTACACTCACTTTAACTAACAAAAGGAAGCATCCCCAGGTAAATGCAGGAGTACCATCTGTCCTGAAGGACTGATCTCCTTCTCTCTTCCATCCACCTTTATGTGAAGCCAAACAGGTATGTTGCCATAATTTGTACCTTCCTTGGCATGTTTTCTTTGTTTCCATCATTTAGATCCTTGTTTGCATGCCCCTAAGTTTACACTCGATTTATCCACGAGTCACATCAAAATCCAATTTTGCTTTTGGGGATGCTTGATTGTGCGTTCCAGCATTGCAAAGGGGGTGGGGGGGTGACTGAAACAATTCTATGATTCTATTTGAACATATCTCCCTTTTATGAGCCCAGATATGCTAAGATTGTCTGGAGAGGCAATCTCTTTGTCCCACCTCTCTTCAGGCTATTTGTTGGGGACATGGGAGACAGGGCCTTCTTGGTGGCTGCTCCTAGGCTCCCAAACTCCCTTCTCCAGAGAGGTCAGGATGCCCTTGCCCTACTCTCCTTTCGAACTGGGGGAAAACAACTTTCTGTACTGTCAGGCTTTTTCATACTGACAGGGTTGTGGTGTGTAACTCAGACTTTAGGTTTATATAGTTTTCAATATATTTTAATATTTTAAATTTTAATGTTTTTAACTCTATAAATCATTTAATTATTTTTAGACTTTATATTTTATCTTTTATGCTTTGCGTCTTGTTTTTAATTTTTACAGGTTAAATCTCAGAAGTCCGAAATCCCAAAATATCTCCAAAACCAAAAAATATCCACATGAGTGGCTGAGATACCGACTCCTCCGCTTTCTGATCATTCAGTGTACACAACTTGTTTCATCATGCACAACATATGAAAAAAACATTGTGTACAATAGATCTTTGTCTATGTGTATAAGGTGTAATGAAACCTGAACGCATGTCATGGTTAGACTAGGGTCCCTTCCTCCCAAGACATCTCATATGTATATGAAAATATTCCAAGATCTGGAATACTTCTGGTTCCAAGTATTTTGGACACAGGAGACTCAACCTGTATTGTTTTACATTTGTTTGTTAGCCACCTTGAGTCCCTATATCAGAGAAAGGCTAGATATAAATCCCCATCATCAACACATCAATCTCTTCTCAGTTTGATACCTTTGGTCTTTTCTTCTCAACCCTACTCCAGATATGCATGTTGACACTCTATATTCCTATGTCTTTCTTTCTCCTTGGCTAGGCCCTTGAAGCTGCCCCTTGTCCTGAAGACTGGTTGGTAGAGGGCCCGCGGTTGCTTTGGAATCCTTCCGAGAACAGACATGGGTCGAGGCAGAGTAAGAAGAAGACTTGGGTCTGACAATGGAATTGGCGCTAGTTACGCTAGCACACCCTGCATATCCCATGTTTTGCGAGGCTTCATATTTTTCATATTGGGGCCAGGCACCATCTCAAGAAGTCCATGATCACCTTTGACACACCAGGTATTCCCATGGAAGCATAGAGACAAGACATGGGGGCCCGGAAATACGAATGGAAAACCGATCGCTCCTTTCTTGCCCAAAGTCCTGGCTCTCCTTTTGTGCCTTGAGCAAAGGAGCTCCATTGCACCACAAGGCAGGAAGCCTGCTCTTCCCTGCCCCCGCCTGCTCTGCCCCAGCCAACCTTCCCTGGGGTTGTCTCTATCAACCACCATTTTGTAACCCCAAAGTTTAGCATTTGCCCATCCAGAACCCCATTTTTGATTCATGGGAAGGCCATCAGGTTACCTTGCAAGATCATACCTAGCACCGCACCCCTTGAAGCTAGGATTGCAAGTATAAATATCAGTCCCCAAACCATTGTTGTTAACTGCCCTCAAGAATCTTACCCATGTTGACCCTATGGATGAGACATCCTGTTTCTCCACTGCTCTGCTTAGCTCCTGTAAACTCCATGATCTCCTTAACAGAGTCCATCTCTCTGGCATGTGCCTTCCTCTCTTTCTGCCTCTCCTCACCTTTCCTAGCATTATGCTTTTCTCCCAGTGAGTCCTCCCTTCTCATGATCGTGACAAGTGACAGCCTCAATTTGATCATCTTGGCTTCCGGGAGATTTCAAGCTTGATCTGCTCTAGGACTCACTGGTTTGTCTTTTTAGCCACCTGGTGGTCCCCGCACTCTTTCTCAGCACCACATCTCAAGTGCATGATTTTATTGCTACCTTGTTTCTAACTGTCCAGTTCTCACATCCATACATCGCAATGGGAATATGATGGCTTCTACGATTCTCACTTTTGTGCCCTTGTCTATCTTTGCATTTTAGGATCTTTCTAGTTCTTCATAGCCCACTCTCCCCATTCTTAGTCTTCTGATCTCCTGGCTGCAGTTCCCATTGCTTTCAGTGTTTGATCCTATTTCTATTTCTTCATTCTAATTCAATGTGTGTACGTTCCTTCGGTCATTTTTGTTTTCTTTAGTTCACGTAAGCTTGCCTTTGCACTTTCTTCCTTGGTCTTCCTTAGTGTTGTTCCAGGTCTGTGAGGTTCTTCTTCTAGACAGTGGGCCTGTTCCAGACCCCCCCCTTCCATGTAAGGAAATATTGCGATGCTGGAGCCCCATTAGAAATAATGGGGCTCGTGCCCCCAGCCGGTGAGGAGGGGACGGTTGTGGGGGCACACAGCATACTTCTTCCAGGTCACGCCAGGGCTTTTCCCAGTGCAGCTTCCAGTGTATACTGGAACTGTGTAAGCGCACCCACATGTGACGGCACATTGTATTATATGCCATTTGCATATCTTAGCTTGTTGATACTCCTTCCCTCCTATTTTCACTCCTTTTTCTTCTTCTTATCCCAGATTGCTTTCTGTACAATATGTTCTGCCACATAAGTTTGAACAGACAGGGTGAGGGGATGCACCTTGCCTGACCCTTTGCCAACTGGGAATCATGCTCTTTCTCCCATGTTCCTGTTCGACAGCAGCCTCTTGTCCCTGTACAGATTCCTCATCAGACTAATAATCCTTGGCACTCCCCACTGTCTTGGGCATTCCATAGCCTTTCAGGATCTAGGCAGTCAAACGCTTTGCATAGTCTATAAACACATGCTGATTTTCTTGTGGATTCCCTTGGTGCCACTCCACTACCATGGTCGTTTGCAATGTGGCCCCTAGTGCTCTCTTCCTTTCCTGAACCCTGCTGGACTTTGGGTTTTTCTTTTTCTTCTCCATGTATGGTTGGAGTCATGTTTCTAGATTATGAGCATAATTTTGCTTGTTGGGAGTAGTAGTGGCTTTTTCTCCTATAGTTTGCTGCAATTTTCTGTCTCCAAGATCCTAGCCACCAGAAAACTTGTGTGCTTTTGACATGTTTGCACTGGACACAAGGGGGCCACGAGAGCATTCTATCTTCTATTCGCTTTCTTCCCACAGACCTTGTCGAGCCATTTCCCACTTTCTCTGGGGGAAAGTTTGCTATCATGGGGCTCAGAGGGCTTCCCATCACTACCCCATCTCTCTGCTTATAGAATCCATTGTCCGACTGGAAGTAGCTTGTGGTGAGGCAATGTTCGAACAGGGCTGTGATGTCTTTGGAAAAAATTGTCGGATGAGTGCCATGGTGTCCATTATGGGGACTTTGGTGAACAGCGAGACCACATCAAAGCTGATTAGTATGACTCTGGGTTTGAGTTCAATGTTGTTGATTTTTCCCATGAAGTGAGCAGAGTCTTTGATGTATTGGGAGTTCTGCCCTATAGGCGTTTGTAATTGTGTGGCCAGAATCTTGACCAAGCCATATAATAATAATAATAATAAATTTTATTTATATCCCGCCCTTCCATGGGTATGATCAGGGCGGCGTACAAAATATAAAAGACATTACAATACAAGTTAAAATCCAATAATCAGTTAAAAACATTACTACAAAACAGGAACAGGAAAACAATAAAATAGAAAAATCACATGGCAGGGGCAGAAGAAAATAAGAATTAACATATGTGGGGGATCCAATGCCGCTCACTATTATTATTATTATTATTATTATTATTATTATTATTATTATGTTTCCCCGCCTCTCCCGGTGGATCGAAGCGGGGTTACAGACTAAATAAAAGCACAAAGTGATTACAACAAAGTTCAATTAAAAGCAGCTATAAACAATAAAATATCCAACATCAGACAATAGCATCAACAAGCAAGGCAGGGATCATACACAGAGGGGGGCATATCATTCATATCATATCAGGGGGGTCTTCATATCAGGTGGGGGATGCTCGGCTAAAAAGCTCGCTTTTAACTGCTTTTCTAAATGTTTCTAGCGAGGCCGCCGAGCAGATCTCCTCAGAAAGACTATTCCAAAGTCTTGGAGCCGACGATGCGAATGCTCTTTGTGAAGCAGCAACATATTTAAAGGTTGCTATTTCCAATAGGTTCTTACTCGATGTTCTGAGAGTGCGAGGCGGATTGTACGGGTCGAAGAGGAATGGAATACTTGTGGATTCCTGTATTTAAAATGTAGTAACAAAGTAACTCATTAAGAAAAACCCAGTTGT
>NC_056526.1:2484441-2486227 GCF_019175285.1 Sceloporus undulatus | reverse complement strand
GAGCCAGATCAGAGTTCAGGAGGACAGAGCTTTGCCCTGAAATACAGCAAAGAGGCAAATCTGGGGTTCCTATAGGCCAAATCTAGCCTCTGGCAAAGGTGCTTAATGGTGAGGACAAAAGGTGTTTGGTTCCTTGGGCATTGTTCAGTGCAGTTGGGTCTGACAAGAATGGAGGGAAGACAAGCAGGGCAAGGAGGAGTCGTTAAGCTGATCACCGGCCCATCAAGTGCGAGACTATGAACCAACATTTGGTACTGTACTGTATTAAGCTTGGAGCTGATGGCTGTCCCATTTAGCAACTCCCAAACCTTGAAGCGGGAATTTCCAGAGGTGTTGTTTTCCAGGGGTCTTGTGAGGCTGACTCACCTGCCTACCTGACCCACTCCTTTGAAGATAATGGCAGCTAGTCTGACAGGGCAGTTTGAGGTCATGGGGAACTCCACACACACCAACATTTCATAAAGATCCAGTTAGGTTAAAGCCCCCTGTGGGTACTGTTCTGGCCCAAGGGGGTGCTGCTCTGTCCCACGGGAACTGCCTCATCCCCACAGGAGCTCCTTGAGGCCATGCTGGTGCCTCTTAGACCTGCGCAGGTGCTGCTTGTGGCTTTGGGTTGTACGTCCAGCCTACGGGGGGTGGCTCTCATCCTTGCAGACATCCTTCTGGCCCGCATCAGGGACGTAGCCAAGGGGGGTTCTGTGGGGTCTGTACCCCCTTTCCATTAGATATAATGAATGGTGTGTGCCGCTGAGCCCAAGCCCCATTATAATAGTGGCACTTAGTCTAGACCCCCCCCCTTCCCAAAATCCTGGCTACATCCCTGCCTGCATGAGCACTCCCTTGCACCCCCCAGGAAACCCCACCAAAGGTCTGGGGCCGGGAATCCCACCCACTTCAGAAGTCCCGCCCACCCACACCGGGTGTCACTCACTACAGAAACACCACTGAATGTTTCCAGGACTTCTGGAAGACCCCTTAGTGGTCATGGATGAATGTTTCATTGTTGTTCCTCTAGCTATAGGAACAGAAGTGGTTTTGTCCTGGGCCTGTTCGACTGTGGAACAAACTCCCTTGGAAAGTGGCGGAGTCTCCTTCTTTGGAGTTCTTTAAGCAGAGGCTGGATGGCCATCTGTCGGGGATGCTTTGATTGAGAGTTCCTGCATGGCAGAATGGGGTTGGACTGGATGGTCCTTGGGGTCTCTTCCAACTCCATGAATTTATGATTCTCTGCCATACCCTCATTCTTTACTGACCTAGTAAATTAAGTTTGGGAGGTGGCAGTCAATAGATAAAAGATGGGTTTGAGGAGATATTCCATAGTTCTGCCTGTGTGGAACTTTTCTATCTATCTCCCCATCTGGGATCCTGATCAAAGGGAGGAAAAACCCCAACTAAAGGGTTCTATCAAAGAAAATAATGTGTGTAAAATATAACCCACTTCCAATTACCAAAAGACACCTCTGTGCAGAAATAAAGGATAATATAAACACTGGAGTAGAGAGTCCAGTATAATTTCAAAAAGGGTATAAATACCCCACTGAAAAATAATCAATTGCAAAAAATATATAAAATATTATTATTATTATTATTAACCTTTATTTATAAAGCGCTGTAAGTTTACAAAGTTTAAATATCCAAACTCAAGGCCAGAGTTATCGGACCCTGGAACAGGAAAGTCAATAAAGTTTCTCTAAGGGTAACAATACCCCACTAAAAGCAGTGCAAATGCAAAAATAAAATACAGTGGTACCTCGGGATACGAAATACCCAGGTTACGAATTTTTCG
>NC_056526.1:2464798-2484416 GCF_019175285.1 Sceloporus undulatus | reverse complement strand
CTATATGTGGTCCTCAAAGGTTTTTGTGGCCGTTTACCCATCCAGGCCAGCATCCCTTGGTGACATATACAGGTGTAGTTGCATTATGCATGCTGGTTGACTTTTTTGGACAGTATGGAACAGATATCCAGATGCGTGGTGGTGGACCAGAGTTCCACGTGTGAAAAAGTTCCAAATGGGCAATAATGCATCTTAAAAGTGTGTTGGTATACATTTCACATTGCTTCTGTGCGTTGCAAACTGTGCAAGAAGTGGCAGCCATGTGTATTCACTGTTTCCCATACTGCACTACGGGATGTTCAGCATAGTGACTGCACAGTACTTGTGCAGCGAACTCCACCAACAGTGGGTATCTATATTATGCAGAAAACAATTCTTGTGCCAGATCCCCAAATCACCTGTTTTCTGACACAAAACTGTGGTGGTGGGAGGAAAGGTGCACCGTGGCTTGCTTTTAAATAGGTTGGCGAGATATAACATAAAAGAAAACCCGTCTTTGCAAAACAAGAAGAGGATTTCCACCTGTTTTTAGCACTTTTTGGGGGAGGGGTGTAGTTTGGGGACTGTACTCCAAAGGTTGTTGGATAGAAAAGACTCTCCAGATCTAACAGAGTTGCCCAACCCTTCTTGGCAGGATTACTGTCTATTTTAAACATTTATATTTACACGGTCCTTTTAAACTGTTAGGGCTCCCAAGGTAGTTCAAAAAATAGATTTGTCCCAGAGATTTGTGGTGTTTTTTTTGGGGGGGGGTGCTGCAATTTCCAGAAAAACCACCCACGATGGGCAATATATGCTACTGCACCGTGGACATGTAGCTAGTGGCTTGAGAGTTATAGTGCAAAAGGAAGGATTTGTCCTCCCCTCCCCAAAAACTTCACAAATCTCCCCTCCCTTTCCTTCATTGCTCTTATGATATACAGGACTGAGTCTCCCTAATTCAAAGGGCTTGGGATCAGAAATGTTTACCATTTAAAAACAAAAAGTTAAAAAACATGTATTTTATTTTTTGGGATTGTTGGAATATTTAATAGATGTCATGTGCCTCCAAGTATTTTCACAATATCAACCCTTTCAAAAGGTTTTGGGGATGAAGGAGGGTGCGATCTGCCAAGGTCACCCAGTGGGTTTCCATGCCAAACAGGGATTCAAACCTTTGTTCCAGAGTCATAGTCACTCAACACTCAGACTACTATCCACACTGGTTCATATACATAATGAGATATCTCACATATATCAACATCATGAGATATCTTGCATTACATCATGAGTAACCTTGGGATGGGATCCAAGTCTAAACTGAAATCATTTGTTTCATATACCCTTGCACACATCGCTGAGGGTCATTTTTATCATAATATGTTTTTTATATTTGTCCATGAAAGAAAGTTTGTGTAATTGACGCATCAGAAAGAAAAGCCGTCACATCTCAGCCACCCATGTGGATAATTTTGAATTTTGCGGTATTTTAGGGTCTCAACCTGTACCATTACTGGCCACGATCCTAACATTGTCAGACGTACTACGAGACCTAGCTCCATTGTCATAGCTCTATGTCTGATGATGACAGCCCCCCAAAACCTACCTAGCCGCCTGGCAGTGCCCCAACCAAAGGCTTCTTTGAGGTGAGGCAGATCAGATGCTGGGAAATGATATCTGCAGCATTCTCCTGGGCCTGTAGTACATGGAGAACAGGATGCTGGAATGATCCCCTCTCATTTCAAATTTGCCTTATTCCATGTGTTTGCAACCAAACAGATGCTGCGGACCTCACTGCCCAGGGCCTGAATCTGAAGTGCCTTGGAATCCTTCATTTGAGATGCTGCCAGGTTGACATGGTAGGTTTTTGAAGTCACTTTTTGGTTTGTTAACTAACCATAACAGTACAGTATTGATTAGTATAAACTCATCAATACAAACCGACAACAAATAAAAATTGTACAATAACAGTAGGATACAGTTTAACAGCCCTAAACATATAAAATTGACACATTCAATGAAAACAGGTTAGTACTCTGGCCCCGTTTTAGGAGTTTCCTACTCTCTTTTCTTAATACTAAAGACTTAATATAAACATGAATTCCAGTCTTTACAAGACTGTTATATATATATATGTGTGTGTGTGTAGGAATGCTCAAGTCCCCATTAAATACAATCTCTAGTATGACTCTCAAGTCCTCTGGATTTGACTCAGGTAAAACTAGTGGGTTTTTTAATTTACGTTTTTTTTTTCCACATTCACTGGGGTCCTTCACCTCTAACCCCAGCGAATGTGGAGGACCACTGTAGCTACTGAACGGATTCCAACTATATAATTGCCATTAATTATAAATACGGTGGACCCTTGTTATACGCTGGGGTTTTTGGTTCCAGATCCCCTGTGTATAACAAAATCTGTGTATGCTCAGTCCCATAAGTATAATGACATAGCAAAATGGGTTGGTCCCTCTAAAAAAATGGAACATCAAGTAAATTTATACTTTTTTGGAACATTTTCAAACCGTGTATGCTTAAATCAGTGTATAAAAATCAGTGTATAAGAAGGGCGACGTATAGTTAATTGTTACAGTGGCCCTTGTTATCCGCTGGGGTCTTTTCCAGGATCTGCCTGAATGCTCAAGTCCCATTAAATACAATTGTGTGGATAAAAGGGCGGCATCCCTTACATAAAATTGCAAAATCAAGGTTTGCTTTTTGGAATTTATACTTACATATTTTGAATGTGTTCAAGTCACGATGCTTGAAGCCAATGGATTAGATCTATGAACTATACATACAGTACTACTAATAATATCCCCCTCTGGTGCTCCTCAAACAATTAACAGATCTAGTTCTCTTGTTGCCAAAACACGCCCACGCACACACACACACACACACCACACCGAGAGGAGAGTGCAATATATTAAATATAATAAAATACATTTGGCCCTCCACATTTGCAGCTTTGACTTTTGTGGATTTCATTATTTGCGATTTGTTATTTGTTTCTCTCGGAATCTCTAGGTCCTCCCGTGCAAACTCTGCCAGAAGCTGACCATAGAGTTCACAATGAAGACCAAGATATTCCTAGACAGAACACTTCTCTAGCATTTGTAGGTCTCCAATATTATTCTATGATCAACTTCTGGCAGATGTTGGCACAGGAGTTGCACTGGAGACCTGGGAGAGCCCTAGAGAGGTGTTCTCCCAGGTAAAAAGAATAGGATTTTTCATTTCTGTTTTCCACATTTGCTGTGGTTCCTCACCACTAACTTCAGCAAATGTGGAGGACCCCTGTATCCCTAGTATTAAGAGCCATGGGGAAAGACACGTTCAACCCAGCCCACAAATCCGCCACCACTCTCGGCACCTTGAAAATGTGTTCTCGTCGTCTGGTTGGGACTGTGCCGTGGTGGCATGGCGCCATGGGATGCAGAAAGCGTTTCCGTTCGAGTTCCACCCAGCGGAGGCCTGGGTCTGCCCGCTGTTCACTTGGGCCACCAGCCAGGGCTTCAAAGGGATCCGGCGGGGATGAGAGCTCATTGTGCCGCCAGTGATGGAAGAGAACCCTGACCTGAAAGAAAATAGGAGGGATCAGTCAGAGAAGCACAACATGGCCCCCAGGTCAGGCGAGCACCAATGGGGGTGAATGGAACCAGATATTGGGATCCCGCATGAGCATGTGGTTTGAGTGTTGGACTATGTCCAGGGTTCAAATCCCCGCTCAGCCATGGAAACCCAATTGGCCACTTGGGCAAGTCTACTCTCAGCCTCAGAGATGGCAATGGAAAACCCCCTCTGAAGAAAACTTGCCAAGAAAACCCCAAGATGGGTTTGCTTTAGAATCAGCACACAACAACAAAAACAGCAGCAGCAAACTAGCAGAGTGCTCATTAGAGGCCTCGAGGGAGAGAGTTCGGCCTCTGAGGGAGAGAGTGGCTGGCCCAGTATCATCAGGGCTAGCCTGACGACAGAGGCTCCTCCCTCCCTAACTGTCATCTTTCGGCCTCTGAGGAGAGAGTAGGCTGCCCAGCTCCATCAGGGCTAGCCTGAGAGAAGACCCTCCCTCCGCGTCCATCTGCCTGGTCCGGCTCAGAGGGAGGAGAGAAGAATGCTGGGACCTGATCCCCTCCTCCCCACCATTCCCTTCTCCTTTTGTGTCATGTCTTTTGATTGTAAGCCTTGTGGCAGGGAAACTGTCTGTTATCCCCTCTATTTTAAACCGCTCGGATTCCCAGTGATTGGCGGTCGTATATAAATAAACCTATTATTATTATTTTATTATTTTTTATTATTATTATTATTATTATTATTAGATGATCAAGGGACCAGAGCTTGGGAGAAGAGCTGGGAAGAGGATTCGGGGACCTAAGTCCGATTGACAGACAGAAGAAACTTGCCCAAGATTTGTGGTCTACACAAAGGAAAAGGATCTCAGTCAAAAAATTCCTTTTGCCGGACAACATAGATTTCAGGAATTCATGTAGTCCAAACAAAGGAACTCCTTGAAATACAATTTAATTTTGACGTTTCTCCCATAATTACATTACTAGTCCTGCTAGAGTAACCCATCCAACTCTGGAGACACGGTTTGATTCCCATCTCGGCCGGACCCCACTGGGTGACCTGGCAAGTCACACTGTCTCAGCCTCAGAAGAAGGGCAATGCAAAACCTGCTCTGAAAAAAATCTTCAAGAAAAACCTCATGATAGGATTCACCATAGCATGGCGTTAGTGGTCTGAGTGTTAGATTCAACTCTGGAGGCAAGGGTTCAAATCCCTGCTTGGCCATGGAAACCCACTGGTAGTGTGAGCAGACAGTCACACACTCTCAGCCTCAAGGCAACAGCAAACCTCCTCTCACAAACCTGCGATGGAAACCCCATGATAGGTCTCTCTTAGGGTTATCATTGTCAGAAACAACTTCAAGGCACACAACAACATCAAAGTCAACATTATTCACAGGGTTTCAGGCTGCAATTTCCTTACAGTCTCTGGAGGAGAAAACGGATTTCCCAACCACAATATATTTTGTAAAAGAGATTCATTGTACTCCAGGTACTGGCTGAGTTGGGGACCCATGCCCACCAGCATTGCGAGACAAAAATTGGGACATGTGTAACAAGCAATGTCAAAGATGGTCAAGTACCAACCAGTAGTTCTCCGTGAAGAAGAAGCCATAAGGCGGTGGAGTAGGCAGCAGTTGCTTTTTCCTGAGCCTCTTGGGAAGAGCAAGAACTACCTTTGTTTCTCTTCTCCCCTGGCTGTGTTAACTGAGTACAAACTCCTTTTGCACTCTGAACTTGGTTTACAGCCAACTGAACATAAGTCAGTACAAAGAGGAAAGTGAGATGAGAAAAACTGGAATGTTTTTAAAGTAGCTGAAAAATGTAGGATGCAGAGAAGATAATCAGAACAGTCCCTGACAAACTGGGAGAGTTAGAAGGGATGCAAGATGCATTAGATTTACAAAAGTCCTGTCCAGGTGGAGCTAAAGACTATTAGAAATGTTTGTTTTTTTAAGGTATTTTACTACAGCCACTTGCTTTTATCCATCTTGAGGATACCTCTTATGCACACTGTTGAGGACCTGTACTCCAACAATTTACATTTTGACACTGCACCCCAGACATTGTGGAACTGCAACACTCTCATCATCACGCAATATTTGTGTATCGTGCATTTTCCTCAGCCCTAGGACTCAAGGCAGCTTGGAGACAAGTAAAACAAAGGCAGCTAAAGTACACATTTAGAAAAGTGACATGTAATTAAATGCATCTGAGGAAGTAGGCTGAAGTCTAGGAAAGCTCATGCTGCCAATTTCTTTCCTCCAGTTAGTTCAAAGGTGCTCAAGATCTCTCTACATGTAATTAAATGACACTGCATTAAAGGCCAGCATAAAAAAAACCCACAACCAACCACTTTAGACAATACAGTATGTTATCCAAGTTCCTGCTGCCCGTGATTCATCAGTTCTCAAAACAGAACGGTCTACAGAAGCGAGAACAAGGAGGGTGCCCGACCAACCTCCCTGGGAGGGAATGTACTGTAAAAGTCTCGGAGCAGCCACCAAGAAGGCCCTGTTCCAGGTTCCCCTCAGCATTCCTCCCCATTTGGTTGTGTTTGCTAAACAGTAGGATGCAGCACGGAGACTACCCAATTCAACCTAGATAATGAGGCAAATAGCTAAAGACTTCCCATAGCTTAGATGCAACATTAGTAGGAATGGTGACTGCAGTTCAGCAAGAAGAAGAAGATTAGAATGGTGAAGGGCACCATGAAGGAAGTAGACAGATCCTAAGAGTGCAGATATACAACTCACACAAAGTAGAATTACAAGCCATGTATTTCCCCATCACAATGTATGGATGTGAGAGCTGGACAGGAAGAAAGCAGATAGGAAGGAATCAATTCTTAGAAGTGTGGGAGAAGGGTGCGGATGCAAGGACAGCCAAAAAGCAACAAATAGGTTGATACAGCAGGTCAGAACTCTCCCTGAGGCTGCTGTACTTTGGGCACATCATGAGAAGGCAGGGCCGCTGGAAAAAAATAATGCTGGGAAAGGTAGAGAGACGTAGAAGGAGGAAGGCTGCATACTAAAAAGGTGAACTTTATTAAGGAGACCACAGATATGAAGTTACAGGTCCAGTGGAAGATAAGGAGCCTTGGACTGGAGGAAAGAGAGTCTCAGCACAGGATCACTAGAGTCATTTAGACATCACTGGAATAATAAAACCGTATAACTCAACTACACTCGTCCCTCCACATTTGCGCTTTGACTTTTCAGATGGATTATTCATGGATTTTATAATATGTTCTCTTTAGGAATATCTAGGTCCTCTAATGACCTGTGCTCAACTTTAACAAAGGTCGCACTGAAGGACTTGAGAATCTAGGGAGAACACCCTCTGGACATTGTAGCTCTTCCAGCACAATTCTATGGTCAATGTCTGGCAGATGTTGCCCCAGAGTTGCACTGGAGGACCTAGAGATTCCTGGGAGGAAACATAATGTTTTTTTTTTTGGAGTTTTCACATTCGCGGGGTCCTGCCCCTAATCCCACCAAAATGGAGGGACAAGTGTAGAAAGAATATCAAAGAAACCTGAAGATCAGATTCATCTGAGGAAATAGACTTAAATCTAGAAAAGCTCAGGCTACCAAGAAGGCACTACGACTGGAAAAAACATACTTCTAGGAAAGGTGGAGGAATGAGTAGGTTCATGCAAGATGATGGACTCTATTAAGGAGATCACAGGTTGATTTACAAGAACTAAGCAGAGCAAAGGGCCAGGAGCCCTGGAGATGTCTCACCATGAGTCAAGAAGATCAACTTGAGAGCGTTACAACAACACAAACCAACAACGGATCACCAAGCACCTGCAGACTTCTGCTCTGTTAAAAAATTGGCTACTTCCTTTCTTTTAGAATTGCAGCATGGAAGATTTCCCTGGGCATCCATTTCATAGTGCTTTGCATAGTGCAAAATTCAGAACCACAGGATCTAGGAA
The DNA here is from genome assembly GCF_019175285.1 of Sceloporus undulatus. Taxonomy (NCBI): domain Eukaryota; kingdom Metazoa; phylum Chordata; class Lepidosauria; order Squamata; family Phrynosomatidae; genus Sceloporus; species Sceloporus undulatus. The sequence continues at coordinate 2,476,928 of NC_056526.1, read as the reverse complement.
AGAGGCGCTGCTAAGAGGAAGCGGGTGTGCAAACCACACCAGATGAGAACTCCAGTGGGTGTCACCCGATGGATTGGTGGGAAGGGACTGATTTCCAGGTCTGGCAGCCTTGTGGCCAGGCGATAAAGAGGGTGTCTCTACTTTCCTGCCCGGCCAGCAGTTCCACTGGACCAGAAAGCCTTTCGGGCGGCAGGAAGAACCACTCTCACCAATAGCCTGGTGGGACTGTGCTGCCCTCCTGGACAGAAGGTGAAATGTAAGACCTGTCCGGAAAGAGGTGTGTCTGGCCACCTTGGTCTAACCCAGCGCTCAACGTGCTAAAGCATGACTGTCATCACACTATGTTTTGGGAGTTTCTGGACTCTGTCGCTGTGTCCGGGAAGTTTCCTGATGTTTCGCCGCATCTGTGGCTGGCATCTTCAGAGAATGGTGGTGAGGAGTATGTGTGGGTGTGTGTGTATGTGTTGTGTTGTGTGTGTATCACACACACACACACACACACACTATGTGACCCTTGGTGAGGAAGTGATTTACTACTCAGAACATAGCCACACACCCAAAAAACCCATAAAAAACTATGGATGCCGGCCTGAAAGCCTTCGATTCATGTTGTCACCCGCTGTTGATAAAAGTCAAAAGGAAAAATACCCCAAAGTTAGTGCACTGAAGTTAGCTGTAAAGCCAGGTGACACATGGCAAGCTGGTTTGGGAACTTTGGGGAAAGCTCCTTCCCGCCCTGTTGCTCAACAAAGCCCCAAATCTCCTTGAATCCCACCTGACTGCCTCTGACCGATCAGACTCCTCTGGGTAATAAAGGGTTCCTGCTCTCCTTCCTAGGACCCTGGCCAGGGATCCTGATGGCCTCTGTACCCTGCTCGTGGCCCTGCCTAAGAGGAAGGGCACTTTTGGCAGTGGCACCTTGAATCTGGAATGCATCCTGAAAACATATTTGCCCAGTTTATTTCATAGCTCTGTTTCAGAGGAAGACATGCAAAACCCCGTCTGGGGATTCTTGTCTAAGAAAATCCTATGAAATTTTTGGGATTGCTGTAAGTCACAGGCACTTGAAGACACATGCACAGACATATACAAATCTACGCCTAAATACCCTGAAGGCACAAGATCCTGTCTGATCTTGGAAGCTAAGCAGCTCAGCCCTGGTTAGTGCTTGGATGGGAGACCACCAACAAATACCCAATGCCTGAGGCAAACACCACCTGAGTTTTTCTTACCTAAGAAAACCCTACAATATTCATGGGGTTGCCATAAGTCTACAGGTGCCTTGAAGGCACATTCACAAATTATGGCTTAACATCCCAAAGGCACCGGATCCGTCTGATCATGGAAGCTAATCAGTCTCGCCTGGTTAATGCTTGATGGGAGCGCAATGATACCAGTGCCAGACAACATCATCTGGTTTTCTACCTAGAAGACCCTACAATATTCATGGGGTTGCCATAAGTCTACAGGGAATTACAAGGGACCAGATTCCATCTGATCATGGGAGCTAAGCAGAGTGAGACCTGGTAGTATTTGAATGGGAGCCACCAATGAATATAGGTCTATAGGCTCTATTTCAGAGGAAGGGACTGGCAAAACCCATCTGGGGTTCTTGCCAAAGAAAACCCTATGAATTCATGGGCTTGCCCTAAGTCAACAGGCAACTTGTAGGCACACATAACATAAACAACATACATCCTGAGGCCAGATCCTGTCTGATCTTGGAGCTAAGCAGCGCAGCCCTGGTAGTGCCGGATGGGAGACCAGCAATGATCTAGGTGCTGAAGGCTCAGGGTGACCGACATGTATGTCTTATTGTCCTTTAAACTGTGCGAGTTTTAATTATGTGTGTTTAACTGATGTTTTCCATTGTTGATTTTTTGTTGTTCGCTGCTTTGTTCCATGGGGAGAAACAGGCTTTATTATTATTATATTATTATTATATTATTATTATTATTATTATTTTATTTCCCACCCTTCTCCCAATATAGGGAACTCAAGCATCTAACAGCATGTTTAAAATAGTACAATTTAAAATAATACAAAAGCATTAAAAAGTATAAATAGATTATCTTTTAACCTTGTGAAGATTGCTTAACAAGAGTATATGAAATAACGGGTTAGATAAACTGACCTCTAGACTGAAAAGATAAATCCGAGGAAACATTCGTTAAGGAATGGAAGATAGCGATATAAAATATTTAGAGAGAGAGAAGCGGGAGAAATAAGTGTGATGGATCGTAAAAATAAGAGGAATTAAAGAAGATTTAAGAAGAAAGGAAATTATTGTATTGGTACAGATGGAATATATATCAGGCAAATGGAAAGACATTTAAAAAAATCTACATCTGAATTTACAATGTTTATATTTGAAGTATGTGTAGGCAAAATGTAAATTTGAAATAGGATGTACAATGGAAATTAAGATAAGTCACTAAGCGGATATAATAGCCAAAGCCTGCTGGAAAGGAAGTCATTTGTTTTTGTTGTGTGTGATGTTGGCATTATTTGTCAGAATACGTCACATGTGTGGGTTTTTAGATGTGTATGTAAGTATATTGTTTGTGTAGGTTTGCATATGATTTTGTGTTATGTTTTTACTAATGGTAAAAAGAAAATAAATAAGATAGCTTGTAAATAAACAAATACATTTGTGCACCGAAACAAGGTTTGTGTAGACTAAATCATCAGAAACAGCAACGGTGGCATTATCTCCGTCGCCCATCGGGACCCTTTTGGAGTATTCCGTTTTTCGATTGGGCTCAACTGGTATAAAAATCGCTGGCGTCTTTATGTGTGCAAATGTTTTTTGCAGCTTTGGACGACTTCCTCCTTTTTTTTTTTAATACAACAAAGCAAAACCAAAAACACAATTGAATTCATTTTAGTATTGTACGCAGTGAAGGAAGTTGTCTCATGAACTTTTGAATGGGAAGCGGACAACCAGAACCAATTCCTCTAAAAATGCCCTGCTGCCAACTCCTGGCACAGTTTTTTTTGCCCGTGGAGACTTCTTTCTTTGCCATTTGTTTTCCAAAGTCACCCCAAAATCTCACTCCCAGATTTCCTACCAAGCGACTGTCCCAATTTGCCAGAGAAAGCCTCCATTAATCGTTCTCATCCCACTTTTCCAGTCGGCTTTTAAAATGGCACAGTTTCTCTCTTTTCCTCCCACTTTCCCCCTTTGTTTCTTCCATCGCAGAAAATTGATTTTAAAGTACAAAAAGGATAACCATATTTAGTCTTTTAAATGTTGTTATTTTAATGAATTATAATATAAAACAATTCAAAGATATGCTGTGTTAGTCCGTAGATCGTATGTAGAGAGATTTTGTAGCACCTTTGAGACTGAAAGAAATAAATTGGGGTATGAGCTTTCGTAGATCAAGTCTACTCCTCAGGGTAATGGAGAATGAGACATTTATTGTTGCTTATTGTATTTTAAGGAAGTTTTGTGTTATCTGCTTCATCTTTTTGGAGAAGCGGGATGCAAATAAATGATGATGATGATGATATGTGATATGCATCTGTATGCATCTGAAGAAGTAGATTGAGTCTAGGAAAGCTCAGCTGCCACCTTCTTTATTTCATTTATCCAAAGGTGCGACAAGGTCTCATCTCTACATATAATAATAAAAATTATGTTAAAAAAATACAAAGTAGCATTGTTGTTGTTTTGTTGTTGTTCTGTGCCATCCATGTTTCTGACTTATGGCAACCTACCACAGGGTTTTCTTGGCAAGATTTGTTCAGAGGGGTTAGCCATTGCCTTCCTCTGAGGCTGAGAGGTGTGCCTTGCCCAAGGTCTCCCAGTGGCTTTTGGCTGAGCCAGGAACTGAACCTGGTCTCCAGAGTCATAGTCCAATACTGAACTACTTGTCCAGTTATCGTCCAGATTTATTCAGAGGGTTTGCCTTTGCTTTAAACCACAGTTTAAACCAGTGATTCCCAAACTTTGGTCCTCCAGTGTTTTAGACTTCAGCTCCCAGTAGCCCCAGCTCATCTTGGCCAGCCATCACGAATCCTGGGACCCCACGTCCAAAACATCTGGAGGCCAAGTTTGGGAACCACTGGTTTAAACACACTGGTTAAACTAGCAAAGCCTAATTGCATCTCATGCCAGCAGCCTGCTGACCAGGGTGGATTATGGGCAACTGCAGTCCAAGACAGAGAACCTTCCAAAGCTCTGTATTCTGCAATATAACCTTCTCTCCTAGCATGGCTCTCAAGGTGGAAACACTGCTGAGCTGCTCTCCATATGCCAACCTGCGTACTATCCCTGCACCCTTTCTGGAGAAAAAGCATTGGTTCTAGAAGATAAACCTTACCGTGGTCAACGGCAGCGGCTCTGTTTCCTTCCTGAAGCTGCACTTCGTCTAACTCTACACAGTTCCTCTTCTCGCCGCATGACATTGCCAGCCATGCTCCCACACATATTTTTTTTAACACCTAAAACCTCGAGATTACTCTAATCTCCCTGGATGACTCAAGGGCTCCAATTCTGGTTCCACAGGTGTGAAGGCATGACGGAATGCACAACGGGAACGTCCCTGGCATCCATCGCCTGTATCACCCACAGAGACCAACTTGCTGCAAATTTGGGGGTTTTGGTTGGAGAAGCTGCCAGCCAGTTTCCTGTTCCTATACCTTGGAACAGTTAACTGAGGAGTGTTTCACACTGGCTAATTTCGGCATTAAAGGAGGTTAAGCACATTTAAAGCATTCCGCCATAAAGCGAAATGGTGAGTAATTGAACGAATGATTACACATGCAATTGCGCAAAAGAGATATCGAAAATGCATTGCATAAAAGTTCCTTAAACTGTCCACTGCAACCCCAGCGGCAGTCCTTCAGCAAGAATTAAGAAGGAAGACTACAAGAGTCCTAGCAGGGCAATGGCTTCTTAGTGCCCTACATACAGGTTTAATCTCCTTTATCTGGAATTCCAAAATCCAAAGTGCTCCAAAATCCAAATTGTCCACATGGGAGGCTGTGATAGTGACATCTTTACTTTCTGACAGTTCAAAGTACACAACTTTGTTTCATGCCGAAAGTATGAAGAATACCATGAATTAAATCACCCTTGGGCCTTTGAATTAGTATAATATACAAAACAATGAATTTCAGGTTGAGACTGTGCAATAACTTCACAAAACAGCGATACCTTTCTGGGCCATCAAAAATCACAAAAATAACTATGCTGCAAGCTTGCAAAGCTCCATTGGCTTCTTCATGAGGGAAAGGTGTTACAAATCTAGAAGGGAAAAATTAAATGAAGATGTTAGTCACAGGCCTGCATTTTGTCAGTTGTTGTTATTGTTAAGGTTGTATGGCGGGATATCCATGCAAGCGGGCCCACTATGTGTTCTGGCCACATGGTACTGTGAGACAAAGAGTCTTAAAGTCCAGAAAGTACAATTTACGCCCCATACAGACAGGCCAAAATAAAGCTGCTTCGGTCACTTTGGAGGTATGCTGCTTAAATGATGAATGCATACCAAGAGTCTGGAAGCCACATCAAAGCTATGATCCAGTCCTAAGGACTGGAGCACAGCTTTGGTGCAGCTTCTATATCTTAGGACATGCGCATCATTAACAGCATACCTCCAAGTGACCCAAAGCAGCCTTATTTTGGCCTCTCTGTATAGGGCCTTAAATTCTGTTAGCAACACAAAAGATACCTCCTTTGAGATCCAGGTTGTCTCCATCCTTTGTGAGGCTTCAAGCCCCTTTTTAGGCAGGAACATTATATTTTGGAAGAAGCATTCATGCTTTGCACTAGGAAAAATTTAGGTACTGTTAGGTAAAAACATACCAATTGCAACATCACATCCACTCATATGGTTTGTGGCTGGGTCCTATTCTCAGAGTTGCAATTTTAAGAACTAAACGACCGACGCTGCATATTTATTATGGAAGGAAGAACTTTGCACAAGCCTATGAGGACTGCGAGCCACTAAAAGCAGAGCCATAAAGAGGACATGCAGACATCTGTCTACAACATCGGAGATTATTACACTAGGGCCAATTCCACAACAATTATGCTATGGATGACTATGGAAACATAGTGCTATAGCGACACCAATAGTTCCGCACCATTGTGCAGTTGTGCTATAACAATGAAATAATAATGAAACAAAAGCATAGTCATATCCCACATATAAAAGCCAATAGCATTGCTGTATTGTCACTATATTGTCATTGGATGTTTTGCGCATGCGTTATTATCGGCTACTGTGCATGTCCAAAAAGTATGGTTTTGTCCCAAACAGAACAAAATAAAATATATTCAGTTCAAATAAAATATTTCCCTATACCTCAAAAAGACAGAAATCTACTCTAAAAAACAATCCTAGCAATGAGAAAGAATTGTCTGTGCTGACGTGCAGTCTGGAAAAAGCTCCCCGATAGCGTGAATGCATTGTTATTAGCTTTTGCGCCTTCGTAATCGTGCGAATGAAGCGCTGTTGGCAAACCATTCATGGGGTTTCCCTATATTAAGAAGTTACGGGACAATTCCAACTTATTCACAGAAGAAATACTGGAGAGCACAACATCGTGTGAAACAGTTTTGTGCAATTGCGCTAAAATGACAGGCCCATTCCGTCTCTCTCTCATGTTAAACTCCATGTGATAATCTCATATGTTCACATACACCTTATACATGTAGCCTGAAGGCAATTTTTATACCATATTTTAAAGCATTTTGCACCCTGAACAGAGTTGTGTAGCCACAGAAAGTAAAGGTATCACTGTTTCAGCCACCTATGGAAAAAATGAATTTTAGAGCATTTTGAATTTGAAATTTTGGAAAAGGTATACTCAACCTCTACAGTCCTTTCAGATGTTTGGTCCCAAACTGTGTAGGGCTTTTAAGGTCAAACTGACGAGCAACTGAACATGTGATGTTTAGCAAGCAAAATGTGCGTTCTACTGTCAATGTGATGCAGATCTATGAGCAATAGACATACATTTACAATAGCATAGCAAGTGGAACTGCATTGCCCAAACATGGGCTGAATAAGGTCATTCTGCATAAAACAAAAATTTCAACAACTTCCATAGGTGAACAGATGGATGCGTATATACCAACAGGATTCTGGCCCATGCAAGCTTATGCCATATAATGCTTGCTAGACTTTAAGGAATCATACAATTCTTTATTCTTTGTGTTTATCTTGCAACCAGCTAACACAGCTACTTCCCTGTAAGTACAGTTCGACCTCCTTATCCACGGATTCAACCATCCATGTAGCTAATTCCCCCGAGGGAGGATCAAAATTCAGAATGAGCTAAATGTTAGAAAGGTGGGCCAAAGCTAACAAAATGAATTTCAGCACAGAGATGTAAGGTACTGACTGCACTGGGCAAAATTAAAAACAACAAAAATGCAGATATAGGTGGAGACATCTGATTTTACAAGACTATGTGAAAGGGATCTAGGAGTCCAAGTAGACCAGAAGTTCAACATGATTAAACAGTGTGATGCAGCAGCTAAAAAGGCCAATGCGATTTTAGGCTGCATCATAGAAGTAGTGCTAGCTCAGGGGTAGGCACCTTTTTGAGCCGGGGCCGGGTTGCTGTCCCTCCGACAACTGGGGGCCGAAGCCAAAAAAAAAAAAAAATTGAAATAATTTTTAAAAAATATAATACATAAATAAAATGTTGGACAAAATTTCAAATGGGGGACAGGTTTTTTTTAAATGGAGGACACGCCAAAATTTGCTGATTTTTAAAAAATGTTAATTTAAATGCATGTTTTGGGCTTCTATAGACAATTGCCCCCCTTGCCCGCCGCTTGCTCCCCTTGCCCGCCCTCCTCCTGATAGCCAAAGGCCCCATCCCTCACGTGAGAGGCCAAGGCTCCGGCGGCAATCGGCGGCAGGACCGGGCGGGCCGGTCCCAAGCCTTGCCGGGCCGCATCCGGCCCGCGGGCGCCGGTTGCCTACCCCTGGTCTAGATCAAGGGAAGCCATAGTGCCACTTAATTCTGCTTTGGTCAGGCCTCACCTGGAATAATACTGTGTCCAGTTCTGGGCCCCCAATTCAAAAACAAATGTGACAACTGGGTGTGTCCAAAGAAGGGTGACTAAAATGGTGAAGGGTCTGGAAACCTGCTTTTGAGAAGCAATTCAGGAGCTGGATATGTTTAGCCTGGAGAAGAGAGGTTAAGAGGTGATATGATAGCCCTGTTTAAATATCTGAGGGATGTTATATTGAGGATGGAGAGAAAACTTGTCTTCTGCTCTTTTTTGCTGTTTTCTGCTGTTGTTTTCTGCTGTTCCAGGAAAAGGACCTGGAACAACGGTGCAACAACGAAAAGAGATTCCATCTCAACATTAGGAGGAACTTCCAGACGTAAGAGCTGTTGGACAGTGGAAAATGCTGCAGAGTGTGGTGGAGTCTCCTTCCTTGGAGGTCTTTAAGCAGAGGCTGGATGCCGTCTGTCAATGGGGGTGCTTTGATGGGAGCTCCTGCATGGCAGAATGGGTTGGACTGGATGGCCCTTGGGTCTCTTCCAACTCTATGATTCTATGACTTGAAAATATTAGAAAATATAAATTCCAAAAGCAACAATGAAGTTTATTGCACGGGCCCTAAAACGGCCCATAGCGTTGCAAAACGGGTGTGTGCAAGGACATGCACGGAACTGGATGGGGCTAGGGACCGCATTATGCACAGGGAATGCCGCTGCTGCCGCCGGGTGTTCCAATCGCGCTCCCTCCGTTCCAGAGGGACAGTTTCTGTTCTGAGAACTGTTCTAAAGCATTCTCAGAAATCGCGCCCTCTGGAATGGAGGGAGGACGCGATTGGTACGCCCGGCGGCAGCAGCGGCATTCCCTTGTGCAGTAAAATGCGGTCCCTAGCCCCGTCCTGTTCCGTATGCACCCCCATTGTAGGATGCAACGGGCCCGTTTTAGGGTCCGTGCGATAAACTTCCTTGAGTTTGCCATTTTATATAAGGGACACCATTTTACTATGCTATTGTATATAATGGGACTTGAGTATCCACAGCTTTTAGTATCCAAGTGGGGTTCTGGAACCAAATCCTAGCAAATACCAAGGGCCCACTGTAGTTATGAAAAGGGTGTTTTTTTTACAGTATGATTTTGTGTCTTTTGGAATCTTAATATTTTCAAATGTTCCAAAGTAGCCATTTATGTCTTTATCCGGAAAACCAGACTTAATGATGGAGCACATTTTACAGCCAAATCAGGGAATAGCTGATTCTCCAGAAACTGAACTGCAATGCCAAGAAAGAAACGTATAGAAAGCAGAGTCAGTGGTGAGGGACAATGGCTGCTGCAGTCCAGCAACATCCAGAACCCCTGCATATCCCCAATTCATTTTAAAAGGACACCAGCAGCCTGAGGAATGTAGAAGCACATAAGAAAATACCTATACGCACCTTTGTAGGAATCTGCGGTTAAAACACATTACAAAGCGCGAGCCACCATCTTAGCAAAAGCCAAGGATCTGTACACTTTTAGCACAGTGCAAACATAGACCTGACCCAGAGTGGTGCAACCAACTGAGCGAACCTGTAGAGCAACAGCTGATTCACTCCTTCTCCACAAAGACAGATGTGAGAGGGCTGTGTCTGTGTGTCACTGCAGGAAGACTAGCTGCCCAAAGGACTGCGCTTACACAATCACTGAGAAAGTACAACCACTTGTACAATGCCTGTTTATGTTGTCACAGTGCACCCACAGGATTGAGGACAACATTGTTCAAATACATTTGCAAGGGATGCACAAGCCAAACTCCTGGCATAGTATAGCAACAAGACTTTGGCATAGGCTTTCGTAACAATTAGAATGAATTGTTTTTGTGTACCACAGTTATTGTTCCAGCAACATACACATACTCAGCAATTGTCAACTAAAACAGGAATCGTCGCTGCATACTATCAAGTGTGTGTGTGTTATGTGTTTTCAAGCTGACTCCAACTCATGGTGGCCCTGTCATAAGGATATTCTGGGCCATATGGATTCAGAGGAGGGTTGCCATTGCCTTCCTCTGAGGCTGAGAGAGTGTGACTTGCCCAGGATCACCCAGGGGGTTTCTGACTGAGCAGGGTTTTGAAACCTGGTCTCCCAGGGTCCTAGTCCAACATGCAAATCACACCATGCTGGCTCCAATATAGTGACCCCCAACTCCTAGGGTTTTCTTTGTTCAGAAGGGATCTGCCATTGCACTGACACTGAGAGGGGATGACTTGCCAAGGTCACCATGTGGGTTTCCAGGGCCGAGAGAGGATTCAAACCTGAGTCCCCCAGAGTCCTAGCAGCTGAACACTTAAACTATGATGCCTAGTCCAACATTCAAACCGCTACACCATGCCGGTTCTTACTGTCAACAATACTGTAAATTTTCTACATCCTGAAAACCTAATATACGACGACAAAAGGTCCGTAAAACGTATGAGAAAAAAGTAAGAATTTTGTTTCTATCAAAGCGCAGCCCAGGTTCTTTGATACGTAGGGTGAGGTGGGCATGAAATATGAAAAGAAAAGGAACACGTATGTTAGTGAACAGCCATTGCTCTTCTACTTCATTGGCTCCTCAGCCAAAAATTGCGATTCCTATTTTAATCATCCTTGCATTTTCATTCCTTTCCTACCATCCGTAGCTGATAAGGAAGAAGGTGCATACGATTTCCAAACTGTGGTGCTCCAGGTGCTTGGTAGTTGAATTCTCTTCCAATCCTAGGTTTCTATGATTCTATGAATGCTAAGGTTAGGATTGTCCATGCCAACGTATTTCCCATTTCCATGTATGGTTGTGAAGGCTGGAGATTGAAGAAAGACGATAGGAAAAGAACCAACACATCTGAAATGTGGCGCTGGAGAAGAGTTCTACAGATATCATAGAGACACCAGTCCAGCCCCATTCTGCCAAGCAGGAAGCCACTCACCAAGCCCTCCCTGGGACAGATGGCCATCCAACCTCTGTTTAAAAACTTCCAAAGAAGAAGACTCCACCACAATCCAAGGCAACAGCATCTTCCACTGTCGAAAAAGCTCTTATCAGAAAGTTCTTCCTAATGTTGAGGTGGGTCCTACAGCAAATCAAACCAGAATTCTCCCTAGAAGCCAAGATAACTAAACTGAGATGGTCGTACTTTGGAGGTTATCATGAGAAGACATGACTCCCTAGAAAAGACAATGGCTGTGTTCCCACTATGATTTAAAGTGAATTGCTGATCGGGTTCTGCTTCTACTGTGATCAGTTTCAATTGTGATGAAGCGAGGCAAATGCAAAAAAACCCTACTCTTTCCTGACATTAGTTCTTTGGCAGTTCTTTTGAAAAGAATAGATTCCAAAGCGTGTTCAACAAGTGGGAACGATGGATCTGAATCACATCATTCTCGAGGGGAGGGACTAATGGCAGAGGGGTGTTTACCATCCCTCCTCAGTTTTTGGTAGATCTACCATTGTGCTTGTAGTGTGACCTATGGATGCATGCTTTTTTAAAAAGGAAAATAAAATTGATAGAAGATTCGATTCACTGATTTTGCAACTACTTGCAATTACTTGGGTGGCAGGCTGGGGAATGGCAGCTCAGTGAGGCAAGTCATTGCAAAACCAATGAATTGAATTGTCTATCATTAAGATATATATATAGAGAGAAAGAGTTCCCAAGCCAGACCACTGGTTACGTCACCAATGATGCGCAGATGACTGACATGCACAAAATAGTGGGGATGACAATCGTGCCAAAAAAGAAGCAATTACAAGGGGATAATGAAAAGATCCGTTTTCATAGTGGAAATGACAGACCTTTTGGAATCAATTCTCCGACATGAAGCAAAGGCGAATCACAAACCAGTTTAAATGTAAGTGGGAATGGGATCTATAATCATAGAATCGTAGAGTTGGAAGAGACCACTAGGGCCATCCAGTCCAACCCCATTCTGCCATGCAGGAAATGCAAATCAAAGCATCCCCGAAAGATGGCCATCCAGCCTCTGCTTAAAACCCTCTAAAGAAGGAGACTCCACTACACTCTGAGGGAGTTTGTTCCACAGTAAGGGCTGTTCGACACAGTAAGGGCTGAAGTGGAGTGTAATGCTTGGAGAGGTGGAAGGCAGTAGGAAAAGAGGAAGACTACATTCCAGATGGATAGA
>NC_056526.1:2461598-2464773 GCF_019175285.1 Sceloporus undulatus | reverse complement strand
GGCACCTAAAGTGATTAGAAGATTGATTCACTGATTTTGCAACTACTTGCAATTACTGGGTGGCAGGCCGGGGAATGGCAGCTCAGTGAGGCCAGTCATTGCAAAACCAATTAATTGAATTGTCTTTCATTAGATTATCTATAGAGAAAGAGTTCCCAAGCCAGACCACTGGTTATGTCACCAATGATGCGCAGATGACTGACATGCACAAAATGGGGATGACAATCATGCCAAAAAAGAAGCAATTACAAGGGGTATGAAAAGATCGTTTTCATAGTGGAAATGACAGACCTTTTGGATCAATTCTCCGACATGAAGCGAAGGCGAATCAGAAACCAGTTTAAATGTAAGTGGGATGGGATCTATAATCATAGAATCGTCAGTAGAGTTGGAAGAGACCACAAGGGCCATCCGTGCAACCCCATTCTGCCATGCAGGAAATCCAAATCAAAGCATCCCCAACAGATGGCTATCTAGCCTCTGCCTTAAAGACCTCCAAGGAGGAGACTCCACACACTTTTTTTTCCCACGGGGGAGTTCTGTGTGGAAGGCAGTAGGAAAAGAGGAAGACTACATTCCAGATGGATAGACTCAGTCAAGGAAGCCGCAGCCCTGGGAAGAAGGGTGGTGAAAGTCAAAGTCAACTTGAGAGCAGTTAAGTTAACAACAAAATGCAAGGTATATGCTCAACTACAGGACGAGTGACACTTGGTTTAACGGCAGTATCTGTAAAATAGATAGATGGATCTCTAAAGCTAAACCGGAGTCAATAGTGTGATGAGACAAGGGGGAGAAAAGCCAACACAATTCTAGACTGGATCAACAGAGTATAATCTCCAGATCTAGAGAAATTATAGCACTATTCTGTCCTGCTTTGGTCAGACTTCACCTGGAATCCTTTGTCCATTTCTGGGTACCACCATTAAACAGGGATATTAAGCCAGTGTCATAGAATCATAGAGTTGGAAGACACCACAAAGGCCATCCAGTTCAACCTCTGCCATGCAGGAACTCACAATCCAAGCTCTCCCCTCTGATCGGTGACCATCCAGCCTCTGCTTAAAGACCTCCAAAGAAGGGGACTCCACCGCTCTCCAAGGAAGTGTCTTCCACTGTCAAACAGCTCTTACTGTCAGGAAGTTCTATCAGGAAAGCCCAGCTTTCTAATCTGTTAAGGTCATCTTGAATTTTGATCCTCTCCTCTGGCGTACTGTATTAGCTACTCCTCCCAATTTGGTGTCATGGAATTTGGTCATGGAAACCCACTGTGTGAACTTGCTCAAGTTGAACTGTCTCAGCTTCAGAGAAAGGGAAAGGCAGAAGCAACAATGGAGTTTGCTTACTATAACCCAGGGAGACTGGATGTTCTTCTTTTCCAGGACATGTCCTACATTTTAACCAAAAGAAATTCCAAATTGTTTTTCATTTTGAGCATGACAAGAAGCCCACTGAGTAACACCACTGTTCCCTTTGAGAAATGTGTCTGCAACCTGTCCTTGCTACAAATAGGGAAATAGGATGGATCCTTCTAAAGTTCCTTTTTCCTAGGAACAGCAGCAGACATGACTCGCACCCAGAACTCAGGGCGTGCTTGTTTCTCAGAGGGGAAAAGGGTAGTAAATGTGGCATTAGGAAATGGGCTGCTTGAGAGCAAAATGCAAATGTTGAAAGGGTTTCCCCCTTAATTTCAACACAATGGACAAATGAGAGGAATCATTTAAATGTAGATTCATCAGTCAAATTTGATGAGCATGCCCTCTATTCCTTCATCCAAGTCATTGATCAAGATGTTGACTAGCCCTGGGTCCAGGACCAAACCCCACTGGACATCCCACTGGTCACTTCTCTCCAGGATCAAGAAGAGGAGCCATTGCTGAGCACCCTTTGGGTTCAGCTGGTCAAGCAGTTACAAATCCACCTAACAGTTGCATTATCTAGTCCACATTTTACTAGTTTGTTTGAAGATCCATCCTAGGCAGCATCCACAATGGAGAGCTAACCAGGTTTGGCACCGCTTTAAGTACCCTGGCTGAAGGCTATGTAATTCTGGGAGTTGGAGTTTGTTGTGGGGCCTTCCTTCCTTAAGCTGCGTTCCAGGCTCACAACGAACTCCAACTCCCAGAATTACAAAGCCTTGAGCCAGAGTACTTAAAGTGGTGCCAAACTGGGTTATCTCTCCAGTGTGGATGCAGCACTAGATGGCCCTCGGGGTTCCTCTGTGATTGTACAAGCCACTGGCAGAAAGGGTGAAAATGGGGAGCGGGTGGGTCTGAGACCTTCAACGGGACTCTGTGGGGCCTTTCTCTCTTCCCAGAGAGGCTCCAGGAACTGAAAGTTCACCAAGTTTGTTTTGCTCATTGATTCTTCTTCTCCCTGGAGACATGACTCATTGCGTGAGGCAACATTATTAATGTGTCCTTATGGAAGCTGCCTTGGGTCCCCAGACGTGGGAGAAAGGCAATATACAAATAAAGTAATTAATGATAAATAAATAATAACCACACACTCAACCGCTACACCATGCTGGTTCTCTACAATAGATCCGTATTAGTACAATAAATACTTAGTTAATTTCCTCTGGTGTTTATCCTATAAGCCAGACCGGTGGTTTGTTTCAAGTGGTCTTTCCAATTGAGGAAGGTCTTCCAAAGCGTCCAGAAAATGTCCATGGAGGACATTCATGGAGGAACCACCCGGTCTTACTTGGACATTATTTGGCTGCTTTGGTAGATCCTTCTTCAAGAGGAAGACCACTTGAAGAACCACCAGTCTAGTTTATAGGATAGACAACCTAAGGGAAGAAATATGTTTATTGTGTTAATAAGGATCTGTTGGTGATGGCACCATGGCTTGGAAAGAGGTGTTCCCTTCCATGTCCTTCCTGAAACCAGGACCTTGAATTAGCTTAAAGATTGCATGAGAACTCTCAAGCTCTTCAAATTTGGTCTAACATCCTCCTCCACCCGTCAGCACTTTGGAGAACTATGGCCATGGGATTTCTGAGGTGTCCTCAAAGGGCACCCAGGTGGGAGGACAACAGAGTGGGCTAAAGCTAATGGCATGGCTTTATCTGCGGTGTGGCCATGCCTGATCCCAAACCTTTGTTGGTGGGGGATGTGGTGTTCATTCTTCTCCCGGCTGCCCTCGTTGCCTCATTTCAGGGCTTATGGGCCTC
>NC_056526.1:2457589-2461573 GCF_019175285.1 Sceloporus undulatus | reverse complement strand
GTAAAATTCTTTATTAGAATGGATGTACTGCAAAAGGAAATTTCTGGTCTTAAAGCTATTATTGAAACATTAGTAGGACTTGTAGAGCTTGGGATTTTGACGGTAGGCCCCCCCCCCAATTGTTTCCCAAGTGAAGAAAAAGAACGTGGAGTGGGTTTGGACGGCCCCCATGATGAAGATATGCCTGAAGCACTCAACCCACCTCTAAAGTCTGCAACAAAACAACAAAATGAAATTATGGAGGGCTGGATCCTAAACTGTGAAGCCTCTTATCAAGATAGAAATAATGAACAAGGTTTGTGTTCTGGAAATGAAACCTCTCTTCTCAGTCTAACGCCATCTGAATCAAGATTTCTGACTATTGATGAGTATGAAGATGAGAACTCAGGCACTGTCCCTCTCTTTGATCAAGGAAAAGATAATAATATTCCATCAAACACCGCAGCACTAAGTTCTAATATGGTATCTATAAACAAGACCCTGGACGGTTCTAGTAGACTCCCTACCCTTCCTGCACTGCAAAATCGACTCAGAGATATGGCAGAAGGTGGTGGAGAAACATCTCAAATACTGATGAACCAAAAATCTTCCACAAATCATGGCTTGCGCAGTAAGAGATTCTCAGATAAAGGACAAGTGATCATACATAATTGGCCAGTAATGAAACCAGGTGGAGCAATGACATCAGCTAAGGGTCCGCTTTGGATGTAAGCAATGGCGTCTTCTGTAAAACTCTGCCCCAACATGGACAAAGAGGCAGTATAGAATTGACTTTTCAGGATCCCGACATGTGGCGAAGATTTGGATCCATTAGAGATAAAGCAGTGCCAAGCTGCATTAATTCTTAACTTACTTTGCAAGTTAACGGACTGGTTACAAAATAAGCAAGTCATATATGAAGAACGGGCAGGATTCACAAGTGGATACAGCACTATAGTTCAGTGTTTTATATTAAGCTATATTGCAAGGAAGTATTCCAAGGAAAATAAGAAACCTGTCTATGCTGCTTTCACTGATTTTACAGCTGCTTTCGATTTTCAACAGCAAAGTCATTGCTCAGATGCTTTATGGTGCAGAAATAAGGGATCAGATATCAACACTGACAAAGCCTTGGAAATATTGAGTCGGTAAGTACTGAGGATGTGGACCAGCTTCTTAGTAGTTTGACAAAGACGACTTGCCCTCTCGACCCTTGCCCAACCTGGCTGGCTGTCCAGGGGGGAGAAAAAATCATGGTGATGCTGAAAAACATAATTAATGCATCCCTCAGGGAGGGCTCCCTGCCTCCCTGCCTCAAGGAGGCAGTAGTTAGACCACTCTTTAAAAAGCCCTCCCTGGACCCCCTGGATAGAAATAAGTACAGACCAGTCTCATTACTACCATTTTTGAGCAAGGTGATCAAGAGAGCGGTCACCAATCAACTACAAGTAGCCTTGGATGAAACAGATTTTCTGGATCCATTTCAAACCGGATTCAGGACGGGATACGGAGTTGAGACTGCCATGGTGGCCTTAGTCGATGATCTCCGTTTGGGCATCGACAGGGAAAGTGTGACCCTGCTGGTGCTCTTGGTCATCTCAGCGGCCTTCGATACCATTGACCACGGTATCCTTCTGGAACGCCTGAGAGAGTTGGGTATTGGAGGCACTGCATTGCAGTGGTTCCGGTCCTATCTCTTGGGTAGGTTCCAGATGGTGTCGCTTGGGGACAGCTGTTCGGCCAAGAGGGAGCTCAAATCAGGGGTCCCTCAAGGTGTGATTCTGTCCTCAATGCTATTCAACATTGACATGAAGCCGCTGGGAGAGATCATCTGGAGACATGGGGCGGGGTGTTATCAGTACGCTGATGACACCCAAATATACTTCTCTATGTCTCGGACTGAAGCAGTGACTAAGGATGGCATCTCCCCTCTGAATGCCTGTCTTGGGGCAGTAATGGACTGGATGAGGGAAAACCGACTCAAGCTGAATCCAGGTAAGATGGAGGTACTTGCTATAGGATCCCCGAATCCAGGAATGGAGTTGTGTCAGCCAGTCCTGGATGGGGTCACACTTTCCCTGAAGGATTCTGTTTGCAGCTTGGGGGTGCTTCTTGACTCGTCGCTCCAACTGACAGCTCAGGTGGATGTGACAGTCAAGAGCGCCTGCTATCACCTTCGTCTGATATGCCAATTGCGCCCCTTCCTGGAGCCGAGGGACCTGGAAACTGTAGTACATGCACTGGTAACCTCTCGATTGGACTTCTGTAATGCGCTCTACTTGGGGCTACCCTTGTGCCAAGTTCGGAAATTTCAGCTGGTACAAAATATGGCAGCCAGATTGATCACGGGAACTTCTAGGAATGACTATATAACACCGGTCTTGAAGTCCTTGCACTGGCTACCTATTAGTTTCCGGGCAAAGTACAAGGTGTTGGTGATTACCTTTAAAGCCCTACATGGCTTGGGCCCAGAGTACTTGGCCTTCTTCCCTATTGTCCGTCCTGCACACTAAGGTCCTCTGAAGAAATCTACTACAGCCAAAAAAATCTAGGCTAACATCAGTTTCCCAGAGGGCCTTTTCTATTACTGCTCCTAAACTATGGAACGACCGGCCGGAGGAGATCCATCACATTCCCACTCTGACAGCTTTTAAGAAAGCACTTAAGACGGATCTCTTCCGGCAGGCCTTTCCAACTTAGATACCCTCCCCAGATATAGAGATATTTGTCCCCTCATCTGTCTATTTCCCCCCACCAATGTTTCTGCCTATTTTTTGGTTGTTTAATGTTTTTAATGTTTTTAATGTTTTAATATTATTATTGTTTAATTCTGTTTTAGTACAGTACTGGGAATGGGGGGGGAGTAGGTCTAGGGTTTGATTTTTTAACTCTATTGTAATTTGTTGTATTTTATTGTTGTAACCCGCCCGGATTCTTTGTGATTGGGCGGGCTAGAAATAAATCTATTATTATTATTATTATTATTATTATTATACAAAACAAATTTCTCCGAAAGCTCTGCATTTTACCAAATGGAAGTCCTGCACCTTTTTTGCGCACTGAATTTGGCTGCCCCTCAGTTAAAACAAGAATAGATTTTACACAGATGAGATATTTTAAACATATTGCTATCTTACCAACTAATCGTCTCCCAGCTTTGTGTTATTTGGAAATGTGCAACAACCAGTTCTGGAAATCAAATTTTCCAATTTGTTTACAAAAATATAACTTTTCTCTTTTTTATTATTATTATTAAATTTTAATTATAAAAACACATACTTATAATCCAGTAACATTATATACAATACACATAATATAAATACCTTAATTACACAGTTTACAAGAAGAAATCCCGTTTAAACTTAACTTACCAGTGCTTATCAACCTTCCACTCAACTTCCTTTCTAAATCTTTTTTAACACCCCTACCTCCATGTCCTTAACTATTCTGGTTACACAAACCCACCTACTCTAACTCTCTACACTTACTTCTTCTCCATCTTCCATACTTTCCCTAGACTTCCTCCTCTTTTCTTCTTCTTTACTTACTATAAATCTATACTAACATTTACAGACTTACTCACATACATACACATAAATAAAAGTGACTTCCTTTCACCAGTATTTGTCCTGTTATTGTTTGACATGCCTTTCTTAAAATACAGTATTATAACAATCCGGATCCATATACCCTAAATAACTGTAATTACATTGTTCTTATAGATCCTAATCTCCTAGGAATCTAAATTTGCAAACAGATATCTTATTACTACCTAGAATTCAAATGTAGTTTATGTTAGAAATATCCCATTTTGAGTTTAAAAATTGATAAAATCTTTCCCAAACTTCTTTATTTTTATCTATAGATTGATCTTTCAACATTTGAGTCAGTTTGTCCATTTCTATTCCTTCAAAAACTTTATAAATCCATTCATCTATTTTCCAATTTTGAGCATAGCATATTCTTGCTATCGCAACCAAGTAGAACAACAATTTTTCCTCCTTC
>NC_056526.1:2452423-2457489 GCF_019175285.1 Sceloporus undulatus | reverse complement strand
GAGCTCAGTAGCAGAATGAATCACAGTCACTGAAAAAGTAGCAGTTCACAGTTTGGAGGCTCAGTAGCAGAATGAATCACAGTCACTGAAAAAGTAGCAGTTCTGTGAAAATCACAGTTTGGAGCTCAGTAACAGAATGAATCACAGTCACTGAAAAAGTAGCAGTTCACAGTTTGGAGGCTCAGTAGCAGAATGAATCACAGTCACTGAAAATCAGTTTGGCCTTCAAGCCAGTCACAGTTCCAAACGGTGACTAGTGAATATCTGTGAAAAAGTAACAGTTCTGTGATTATATTCCATTCTCTATCAGGCAAACCCCCTCTGAAGAAACTTTCCAAGAAAACCTCATGGTGGGGTTGAACCAGTGTGGTGGTTTTGAGTGTTGGACTAGTACTCTGGAGACCAGGGTTCGAATCCCAGCTTGGCCATGAAACTCACTGGGCAGGGACGTAGCCAAGGGGGGGGGTTCTTGGGGTCTGGACCCCCCCTTCCATTAGAAAAATGATTAGTGTGTGCTGCTGCGCTGCCGCACCCAAGCCTCGTTATAATGGTGGCACTTAGTCTGGACCCCCCCCCTTCCTAAAATCCTAGCTACGTCCCTGCACTGGGTGACCTTGGGCAAGTTACACTGTCTCAGCCTCAGAGACAGGGAGATCCCATGAGCAAAATCCATTCCAGTTTATGACCTACACCAGTTTAACTTGGGCTACCTGTGCTGAGTGACGTTGTTGGACGTGGAAAGGATGTACCCAGCCAGTGATGCTGGGAGCAAGGTTTTACATGCAGAACTGTTGCAGATGAGAAACTGGAGCGTGTCCAAAGGAGGGCGACAAAAATGGTGAAAGGTCTGGAAACCATGCCCTATGAGGAACGACTTAGGGAGCTGGGGATGTTTAGCCTGGAGAAAAGAAGGTTAAGAGGTGATATGATCGCCCTGTTTAATATTTGAAGGGATGTCATATGAAGAGGGAGCTATGTTTTCTGCTGCACAGGACCCGGAACAATGGATGCAAGCTGCAGGAAAAGAGATTCCACCTAAACATTAGGAGGAACTTCCTGACAGTTAGGGCTGTTCGACAATGGAATTCACTCCCTCGGAGGGTGATAGAGTCTCCTTCCTTGGAGGTCTTTAAACAGAGGCTGGATGGCCATCTGTCAGGGATGCTTTGATTTGGATTTCCTGCATGGCAGGGGGTTGGACTGGATGGCCCTAGTGGTCTCTTCCAACTCTATGATTCTATGATTCTATGAACAGTAATGTCACTACAGCAGTGTGCCAAAGGACATTGTATGCAGACACAGCTCACTTCCATCAGCTGACAAAGAAGCTGCGTTTTACAAAATGTGTCCCCCCTCATCCTCCTTGTCTTCTCTCTAGTGGAAGTTTTCTTAGCAGCATTGACACTTGGAGAATGGTGAAAGGGGGCTGGAGAAAGCTAGATTTGGGTGATCTGACAGTGCATTTGCTCTAATATCTATCAGTTTATGTTGCCTTTCCCCCTGAACTGGATCTCAAAGTGGCTTACCTACCTCTCTCCTCCTTTTGCAGACCCCTGAAGGAGAAGCTCCAGCACTTGCAGTGTCATTTCACCTGGAACTTTGAGGTCAGAGACAAGGTGGATGCTCTACACATCCAGCAGATGTTGGACCTCCAGCTGGAACACACTTTGTACCGTAATCGTGGTGCCTACCTGGCCATGAAAGCCTACCTGCTCCACCAGCAAGGAGACTATCATGGAGCTCTGGGGAGCCTCAAGAGAGCAGAGGAGGTTCTGAAACAGGATCATCCCGCCAACTTCTCCCGTCAGACCCTGGTGACCTATGGGAATTACGCCTGGATTTATTACCACTTGACCAACTATGAGATGGTGGAGCTCTACCTGGGCCGGATCTGTGAGATTTGCCAGGCTCTCTCCAGCCCTGAGCCTTACTCTGTTGAGATCCCTGAAATCCAGGCCCAGAAAGGGTGGTCTCTGCTGGTTGGGGGCTTCCGCAATGGACCGGAAGCCACTGAGTGTTTCCGAATGGCCCTGAGGAAAGATGAGTCTAATGAGGAATTCCAAGCTGGTCTGGCATTCTCCATCTTTGCTTCCTGGACTCATTGTTGGAGGCACGATCTTCAGGAAGAGGCCCAAAGACTTCTGGAAGAGATTGTCTTTAACCACCCCCAAAATTATGAAGCCAAAGTACATTTGATCAGCCTGTTATCAAGGAACAATAGACAGAGAGTCAAGAGTCTGGTGGACGATGTGGTCCAGAACAGCATCAACCCAGACGTCCTGAGAAATGCTGCCAAGGTTTGTACACATAAGCTCCAATCACTATCACAGGCAATTACAATACTCAGGAAGGCCATAGCCCTGAATCCCAGGTACCACCTGCTTCACTATGACCTCGGGTGCCTCTACAAGATGCAGTTGGAGAAGGCATTGCCAGAAGAAAGGGAAGAACTAGCAGCAGCAGCTACTGAAAGCTTCAACCGTTCTCTGGAAACAGATCCTGCTTCAGTGTTTTCCCGGTTGGAATTAGCCAAAATGTATGGGGAAAAGTCCTTGGCTTACGAGGAAGAGGTGTATGAAAACCTGTTGGAGGACCTGCCCAACTTCAGCAAGCGATGCCAGCAGGCCATCTACCTGCATTGGGGAGACTTCCTGCTCCACAAGAAAGGAGAGCGGCAAGGAGCACTGGAGATGTACATGGCAGGCCTGAGCATCACAGGTGGCCATGGCAGGGAAAGGGGCTTACTGAAGGCCAGCCTGAAAAGCCTGGAAGAGAGGTTCTAGGAAGACTCTGAAACAGACTAAGTCAAGTCTATTGATGACATGGTGGGCTTTCTTATGAAGCAAGGTCTCAGGCAAGTGTTAGAAGAAAAATGAGAACTCCTGCAGAAGGAAAGTCAGAATCCGAAGATGAGGATCTGTTCCTACTAGTTCAGGAGAAGATTGACAAGCCTTCATCTCCTATATCCTACTTGTAATACTGGGAGCCTTCATTGTTGCCTGACTTTTTCTGTAGTTCTTTGCTGACAGTGGAATGGACTTTCTCCAAAGATGGTGGCCTTTCAGAGGTCCTTTAGAGATAGATTCCTACCCTGGAAGGAGTTGGACCCAATGGCTTTTGGTTTCATCCCCGTGACTTTTCCATGTCACGCCTGCACAGTTATAGTTAATGGTGACTCAAAAGTCCTCTTCAGGTTTCCTTCATCTCATTAGGAGCTGTTGTGATGTGATGGGGACAACGGTTATTTCATTTCTTAACCAATGCAGAAATGTAAAGTTTTGTGTCCTGGCCATTTATGGAAATGATCTTGCAGAGCAATGTGGAAAGGAGATGGTTATGCCCATTTGTCATGGGGGTACTTTTTTGATGGAACCAAGGGCCTGAAGTTAAGTCCTAAGGGAACAACCGTGTGGCCTTTAAATAAAGATCCAAACCAGTTGTTGGATCATAAGACCCTCTGGCACTTGTTGGACTACAGCTCCCAGCCTACTTCACCACTACCCATCCTAGCCAGGGCTGATGAGAGTTGCAGTCCAACAACATCTGCTATATGATTCCCATCCCTGTCTTAAATCCAGCTATTGATCCCAAGTAGAGTCGGCCCATTGAATGGATGAGAATTGGTTGGTTAATTAAATGCGGGTGTAGGTTCGTTTCATTCAGTGGCTCTATTCTATTTTGGACAGACAGTTGGATGTTCACCAGAGGTTCCACCTAGATCTCTGGAATATGAAGAGCTGATGTGTGATTCTTTGCTCTCATTTTCTGCTGGTTTGCATTTTTACCCATCTCCAATGCAGTTAAAAGGATTCTTACAATGTCTATGTAATGCAGCCAGGATTTTGCAAGTGCAGATCTCCATACCCAATAACCAGAGCATGCTACAGCTTGGTCATACCTACTAAAGTGGTCATGTTATCTTCCTTGGCTTTGTGTATTCAAATGCTCTTTAATACTGTTAGCAGTTGTAATAATTCTTTAATAAACTAGTCTGAGTTTTGCTTCTCCATCTCTAGATCATTACAGATTGCAATAAAATACCCCGAGTCCCTTGTGGAAAAGGAAGTACAGTTGGCCCTCCACACTCATGGCTATGACTTTGCAGATTTGTGGTTTGGATTAATATGTTCTCTCTAGGAATCTTTAGTCTGCAGCGCAATTCTGCCGGAAGTTGACCATAGAGTTGTGCTGGAGAACCTAAAAGTTCTTAGAGAAAACACTTCTCTAGGCATTTGTAGGCCTTCCCACATTATTCTATGATCACATTCTGGGCTGATGTTGACCATAGAGTTGCACTTGAGGACCTGGAGATTCCTCTAGATCAGGTGTAGGCAACCTTTTTGAGCCGGGGGCCGGGTTGCTGTCCTTCAGACAGCTGGGGGGCTGAAGTGGGGGGTGGAGCTTCCACCCTCCATGGGCGGGTCAGCATGCCAGGGGCGGAGCTTCCACCCTCTGGGGGCCAGGCCTCCTCCTCTTTGCCGGCCCCTGATAGGGCCCCAGTCCCCGTCAGAGGCCGGCAAAAAAGCCGGCGGGGCCGTCAGTGCTGGAGGCCTCCTCCTCTTTGCCGGCCCCTCTGAACAAATCTTGCCAATAAAGACCCATGATAGGTTTGCCTCAGGGTTGCCATAAGTTGGAAACAACTTGAAGGCACAGAAACAACAACAAAAGTCAGGTGACATCCCTTGGCTGATTGAAGCCGTCCTTTGTCACAGCTTCTGTCCACCAGGGTTTTCATGATGAGAATAGGATCTGGAGGAACAGATTGAAGCTGCAGAAAAGAGATTCCAGACAGCAGCAGCAGATGTAATAACCACAAGTTAACGTGACTGCTAATATCAAGGAAGGAAGGAAGGAAGGAAGGAGGGAGGGGGGAGGAAAGAAGCTCCCTCAGGGGACCTGAGAGAAAAAAATAATGCTATTGTGCAAAGAGAGGGAATGCTGAGAAGCCCAGTGGTGGTTAAAGAAAGAAGTCAGGTTGCATCTGAACGCAAAAGGATGCAGTTTGACACCGCTTTAACTGCCATGGCTCCAGGCAAGGAAATCCGTGGGAATTGTAGCGTTGGGAG
>NC_056526.1:2449194-2452398 GCF_019175285.1 Sceloporus undulatus | reverse complement strand
TGTGTGTGTGTGTGTGTGTTGTGTGCCTTCTTCAAGTCCTTTTTGCATTCTGGCAACCCTATCATGGGGTTTTCTGGGCAAGATTTCTTCAGAGGGAGGTTTGCCACCGCCTTCCCCTGAGGAGGCTGAGAGAGTGTGACTTCTTGCCCAAGAAGGCACCCAGTGGGTTTCATGGCCGAGTGTGGACTCGAACCCTGGTCCCAGTCAAACCACTAGTGGCTGTCTTCTGATATAAACAGAAATCCAGTGGTTGTGAGGAGGTTGCCATTGCCTTGTTCAAATTCTTGGGGTCTTCTGAAAAAGTAAGTTAAATTCTGGGCTCTTGGGATCTATATGTATTAAACAGTCCTAGAAGGGTAATTTTCAGAGTTGAAATAAATTACAATTATTTTTTATTCAAGTATGTTTTCGTTTATTTGCAACAGATCCGCCCTATTAACATTATGGGGACTTTCCGGGGATTTTGACGGAATATTCCGGGCAATGTTGGGGAATTCCGGGGATTTTGGAAAACATTCCGGGGAATATCTTCAAGGCTTCTTGGCAACTCTGCATTGAAGAAAAGAAAAGGGAGAAAAAAGCTTTCTTCTTCTCCTTCTGCTTCCTTCCTTCCTTCTCTGTCTTTCTACCTGTCCCTCTCCTCTCCTGGCTCTTCTGCCAGCTGCTAGAGGCACCAGGAGATCAAGCCAATCTATGAGGCTGGGGATTTCAAGGACAGCCCCGGCATGTCCCAGAATCCTAGAATCCTAGAGTCGGAAGAGACCCCCAAGGGCCCCGATCCAGTCCAAGCCCCTTTTTCTGCCATGCAGGAACTCTCCATCAAAGCATCCCATTGACAAATGCCCATCCAGCCTCTGCTTAGAGACCTCCAAGGAAGGAGACTCCTCCACAATCTCTGAGGAAGAAGTGTGTTCCACTGTCAAACAGCCCTTACTCTCAGGAAATTCCTCCTAATATTAAAGTGGAATCTGTTTTCCTGTAACTGCCATCCATTGCTCCGCGTTCTATAATAGTAATAATAAAATGTATTTGTATCCCGCCCCTCTGAGCACAATCGGGGCAGCTAACAAGTTAAAAATACAAAACATATCAAATCCCTATTCCCCCCCTTAAAAAGGTATTAAATCTAATAGAAAATTAAAACCATACAAGTTAAAACTGACCCAAAGTTCTAGTCCCTGGAGCAGCAGAAAACAAGCTTGCTCCCTCCTCAATATGACTCCCCTTCAAATGTTTCAATAAGGCTATTATATCACCTCTTAAACTTTTCTTCTCCAAGCTAAACTTCCATAGCTCCCTAAAGGTTCCTCATAAGGCGTGGTTTCCAGAGCCTTCACCATTTTGGTTGCCCTCCTCTGGACACATGGCTCCAGCTTTTCAACATCCCTCCTGAATTTTTCTACCCAGAACTGGACTCAGTATTCAAGGGGAGGCCTGGCCAAAGCAAAATACAGTGGCACTATTACTTCCCTCAATCTAGACACTATATTCCTATTGATGCATATTAAAAAGAAATAGTTTTTAATGGTGGCAAAATGTGCACACAGCCGCAGCAGTGCGGTCACATGCATGCGCTGCCTTTAGGATGAATGGTGCAAGTCCATCCATGGCTGCTCAAATCCACAGATGGCAAGCCCATGGTTGGGGCAGGCAGACTGTAGGAAGAGCCACAAGAATCCTTTTTCTGCATGTGGTGGAGATACAAATTGGCAGGGAAATACACTGCTCCCTTCCTTTACATGGAGGACCTGTTCTGGACCCACCCCCACCCCCGCATAAGAGGGGAATGACGTATGCTTGCCCTCCATTGAAAATACTGTAATGGGGATTGTGTATGTGGCACTCTGTGGCACATGCACCACAGGTGCACATGCCATTCATTATATTCTCCTGCGGTTTCAGTGTATGCTGAAAGCCGCAGAAGTGAAGCCTGCGTATGGCATGGGCTCACTGTATTGGAAAAGAATCCATAAACACATAACAGAAATATGAAAAGTAAAAATCTGGTTCACTGAAGAGGAAAGGATCCTTTTGGCTCTTTATACATCTGCCTGCCCCAAGCATGGGCTTGCCATCTGTGGATTTGAGCATTCATGGATGGTCCTGCCCATTCATCCCAAAGACAGTGCATGCATGTGGTCACACTGTTTGGCTGTGTGCACAGTGCGTCACCATTAAAAACCAAAGGGACTTGTGGTCCCACAGTTTCTGGTATCTGTGGGTGGGGGCCAGAGTGGAACCCATGCAGATACAAAGGTCTGACTATGCTTAAGGGATGAATGACATAGTAACTGGCCATTTGCTTGTTCATAGACCACAAGTCGGACATGAGTCAACCGTGTGATGCAGCAGCTAAAAAAAGACAATATGATTCTCAGCTGCATCAATAGAGGTCTAGTGTCTAAAGGAGTGCCACTCTATTCTGCTTTCGTCAGGCCTCACTTGGAATAATCCTGTGTCCAGGTCTGGGCATTGCAACTGAAGAAGGATGTGGCAAGATGAAGTGTATCCGGACAACAGCAACCAAAATGGTGAAAGTCTGGAAACCACCAAGCAATATGAGGAAAGACATAGGGATCTGGGTGTGTTTTGCCTGAAGAAAGGAAGGTTAAGGGGTGACATGATAGGTAAAGGTAAAGGTAGTCCCTTGACATGAATGTCTAGTCGTAGCCAACTGTAGGGGCAGGTGCTCAGATCCAGCATTGTCCAAGGACTACTGGCCAGCATGACTCCACCAAACGCTGTTATGTTCCCACTGAAAAGTGATACCTCTCTATCTACAGTATTTGCATTTGCCTACTTTCCTTCTCATGAGTTTGTCCACATGGATGACTTGCACTGGTTTTACACCACCTTTACTATAACCTATGTAAACAGCGCGGGGACAGATCCCAGGTTCAAGTGCAGACTGTCTTCATGAGGGAAGTGCAGTTCTGCACTGAATCCACCTTCTCCTTGGCTGGATTGGAATAAAAAAACTCACCTTTTCCTTCCAATTTTGCAGGCAAATCCTGAGCACTTGACAGCAACACTGTTACACCTGCCTCCCATTGTGCCACCTCCAGTGGCAAGAGTAGCTCTCACTAAGGTCACAATGAGGTTTCCATCCATGTGATCAATGGCGAGAGGAAATAGGACAGCCCTGGGCCAGAATACTCATGTAAATGAATGGGAACTCCTCCAGAGTAGTACCATGCTCCTGTG
>NC_056526.1:2444294-2449094 GCF_019175285.1 Sceloporus undulatus | reverse complement strand
CTTAAAGGCAGACAAAGTGTGGCTCTCTATATGTTCCTGGACTCTATCTGCCAGCAGCCCCTAACCAGCACAGACAATGGTGATGGATGCTGGGATCTGCAATCCAAGACTGTAAGGAAGGGCACACAGTCCCCACCTTTCACTCCTCACGGCATGAATTATTTCTTCATCCAGGATCCAAAGTACACAACAATGGCTCCTTTTCATCCTGGAGAGGTGACCAGTGGGGTCCCACAGGGCTCTGTCTTGGGCCCAGTGTTATTCAACATCTTTATCAATGACCTGGATGACAGAATTGAGGGTATACTTATCAAATTTGCAGATGATACCAGATTAGGAGGAATAGCTAATACTCCAGAGGACAGGATCAAGATCCAAAATGACCTGAATAGACTAGAAAGCTGGTCCAGAGCTAACAAAATGAAATTCCACTCGGAGAAATGTAAGGTACTGCACTTAGGATGGAAAAATGAAATGCACAGATACAGGATTATGGGGGACACCTGCCTGAATGAGAGTTATATGTGTGAAAGGGATCTGGGAGTCCAAGTAGACCACAAGTTGAACATGAGTGCGATGCGACAGCTAACAAAGCCAATGCGATTCTAGGCTGCATCAATAGAAGTATAATGTCTAGATCAAGAGAAGTAATGGTGCCACTATATTCTGCTCTGGTCAGGCCCCACCTGGAATATTGTGTCCAGTTCTGGGCACCACAATTCAAAAAGGACATTGAGAAACTGGAATGTGTCCAAAGGAGAGCGACTAAAATGGTGAAGGATTTGGAAACCTTGCCCTATGAGGAATGACTCAGAGAGCTGGGGATGTTTAGCCTGGAGTAAGGGCTGTTCGACAGTGGAACAAACTCTCGTCTCCTTCCTTAGAAGTCTTTAAGCAGAGGCTGGATGGCCATCTGTCAGGGATGCTTTGATTTGGATTTCTTGCATGGCAGAATGAGGTTGGACTGGATGGCCCTTGCGGTCTCTTCCAACTGTATCATTCTATACACCCCAGCGATTCCTTTGCTAAGCCCAGAATGCCTCTTGTATGATGACCTTACAGTGGTTCCCAAACTTTGGTCTTCCAGATGTTTTGGACTTCAGCTCCCAGAATTCCTGACCGTTGGCCAAGCTGGCTAGGGCTTCTTGGGACCAAAGTTTGGGAATTACTGCTTAGAATTACATATATTGTTCCCCTGTTAAAAACGTCTAAGCATCTCTCATCTTATGCCAAGGTCTGTATTCTGTTATCTGATGCAAATGCATTTGTATCCTTTAGAAATTCTAAATTCTTAGCCAAGTCTATGCAATTAAGAGATACATTATTTAATACAAGACTTATGGGTAAGACATAGTTTGATAGCTTTTCTTCTAAACCGTTTAATTTGTTCTTACATCTGTGTAAACTGGTTGCTTGTTTGTAACACAATAAGTTCTTCTGCTCTTTCTCTTTGCTAAGGTACAAAAAAACCCATGATGCCAACTTTGGAAACTCCCTCACTTCTTCATCAGGCAAAGACAATAGAAAATAAACCTTGAAGAGAAAACCAAAGTGTTGTTGTTGAAGCTACAGGTCTGCTTGGAATCACAGAATCCTGGAGTTGGAAGAGACCCCAAAGGCCAACCAGTCCAATCCCATCCTGCCATGCAGGAACACTTAGTCAAAGTATCCCTGACAGATGGCCATCCAGCCTCTGTTTAAAGATCTCCAGGGAAGGAGACTCCACTACACTCCGAGGAAGGAGTGTGTTCCACTGTCAAACAGCCCTGACTGTCAGGAAGTTCTTCCTAATGTTGAGCTGGAATCTCTTTTCCTGCAGTTTGCATCCATTGTTCTGGGTCCTGTTCTCTGGAGCAGCAGAAAACAAGCTTGCTC
The DNA here is from genome assembly GCF_019175285.1 of Sceloporus undulatus. NCBI lineage: Eukaryota > Metazoa > Chordata > Lepidosauria > Squamata > Phrynosomatidae > Sceloporus > Sceloporus undulatus. The sequence goes on along the minus strand of NC_056526.1, from coordinate 2,447,219 downwards.
CCTCCTGAATATGGCATCCTTTCAAATATTTAAACAGGGCTATCATATCACCTCTTAACCTTCTCTTCTCCAGGCTAAACATCCCCAGCTCCCTAAGTCATTCCTCATAGGGCTTCATGGTTTCCAGGCCCTTCACCGTTTTAGTCGCCCTCCTTTGGATACACTCCAGTTTCTCAACATCCTTTTTAAATTGTGGAGTCCAGAACTGGACACAATATTCCAGGTGGGGCCTGACCAGAGCAGAATACAGTGGCACTATTACTTCCTTTGATCTAGACACTTTACTTCTAGTGATGCAGCCTAGATCATATTGGCTTTTTAAGCTGCTACATCACACTCATGAAGCCCTTCATACCATCCTTAACTTCCTAAATCTACACTCCAGTGCCCTCAGAGAGTTAGAGCCTGTTGAATGCTGGAGTTTGTAGTTTAGTGTGGCCTCTCTGGCTGAAAATTTTAAATACCACTCCCTAAACTACACATCCCAGGACCTCATGCTGCCATGGCAATTACAGGGGAATAATAGCTCTACAACAGTGTAGTGTGATAGGGCTCTCTGATGCATTCTCTCTCTGTCACACACACTAATTATCTTTCGTATACACTTTTCCTCCGCTACACACTCATTCACACAACTGCACACTTGAATTCTCTCTCACACATACTGGCACTCACTCACACACAGTCGTTTACACATACTTTCTTACATATCGCCACACTTGTGAATATGTACACATTCAGTCACACTCTTTCATTCATTCATTCATTCATTCATTCTCTCTCTCTCTCTCACACACACACACACAAACACAGAGTCGCACAGAAACATTAACTCTCTCATGTGAATGAGTGCATATGTGAATATATACAACAGAGATAAAGAGTGTGACTGAGTGTGTGTGCATGTGTGTGAGAGAGAAAAGTTGTGCTTGAGACTGAATGCATCTGAGGGAGAGAGAGTAAGAAAAGGGGTGTGTGAAAAAGAATTAGTGTGTGAGAGAAAATCACTTGTATGTTAGCATGTGAGAGTGACTGTGTGAAAGAAAGTGAAGGAAAGTGTGACTGAATGGGGCTGAGAGAGCATGGCTGAGCATGAAAATTAGTGAGTGAGACAAAAAGTGCAAAGAAAGAGTGTGGCTGAATGTGTGAGAGAACTAGTGTATTTAAATCACTTGTATGTTAGCATGAATGGGTGTGTGTGAGAGTGCTTGTGTGAAAGCAAGAAAAGGAAAGTGTGATTGAATGTGGCTGAGAAAGCATGGCTGAGCATGAGAATAAGACAAAAAGTGCAAAGAACGAGTGTGACTGAGTGTGTGAGTGAGAATTAGTGTGTTTAAATCACTTGTATGTCAGTTTGCATGAATGAGTCTGTGTGTGAGAAATCGTGTGAAAGAAAGTGAGGGAAAGCGTAACTGAATGCCTGTGAGAGAGCATGGCTGAGCATAAGAATTAGTGTGTGAGAGAAAGTGCAAAGAAAATGTATGACTGTGTGAGAAGGTGTGACTATGTGGGAGGCAGAGAAAAAGTGTGCAGATGAGCATATGTGTGAGAGAAAGAGGGGTTGTGTGTCTGTCACAAACAAAACTGGCTAAGAGGGTGTGAGGGAGAAAGGCAGCAGAAGAAAAATGTGCAGCTGAACATGTGAGTGAGAGAAAGAGGGTTGTATGTGTGTCACAAACAGAGAAAAGGAAACTTTTTGCCCCTTTCCAGATGGAAAAAACCTTCCCTTTCTGCCCAATGTGTCAGAGTGCAACTGTGTAAGAAAAAGAATGGAACAGTGTGACTGTGGGTGTGCAAAAGTGAGAATACTGGGAGGCAAAAGTAAAGGGGGGTCTCTGGGAACTACAGGACTACTCAATGTCCTCCTTTTCCAGGATGCATCCTACATTTCAGCCTTCTGTCCAGGAGAAATTCCAAAACTACCTCCATTTTGCACAAGACTAAGAAGCATGCATTTACATTGCTATGACTGGGTTTTGGCTTTTCTTTGGTCACGTCCTCCATTTTTCTGCAATGCCCTACATTCTGCAGTGCCTTATCCATTTCTGCAGTGACGACAACCAGTCTAAGGTGACCAGACACCCCCCTTTTCCAGGACCTGTCCTACATTCCCACCTTCTGTCCAGGAGGAATTCCAAAACATCCTCCATTTTGTGCAGGACTAAGAAGCATTCATTTGCATTTCTAGGAGTGTTTTTCCCCTGCTTTTCTTTCATCATTTCATTTTTTGTGCTGCCTTTCTCCCAGAAAAGGACCCAAACCAGCTCACAAGATAAAACATTTTTAAAAACCTTACAACAATGACTGTTATTTACCAGATATCGGGAGGCTAATTGGGGTACGATAATTTAGAGGAAGCACAGAGGATCAGGTAGAGATTATAAATTATGACATTCTAAGAATTTAACATGGGGGTTAGTAGATAATACATTCCTCTTAGAAACGAAGGGAGGGATGGAAAGAGTTATGTAATGAGCTTTAGACATTGTAAAGGAAGAACAAAAATAATCTTGTTACATAATTTGTGTTACTGCAATATAAAATAGACTTGAAAGCAGTAGAGAGTAATGTAATAAAATTAATAATGATGTGTAATGAATTTAGTATAATGAACTGTATGGAAGTACAGTGGGCCTTGTTATCTGCTGGGCTTTGATTCCGGGACCCCCGTGGATACCAAAATCTGTGGATGTTCAAATCTCATTACATACAGTGGAGTAGTAGTATTATTGTTGCTCAAATTTCTGCAGCATAGACTCCAACCATACATGGAGAGAGAAATCCCAGAGGTTCAAGCAAGATTCAGGAAAGGAAGAGGCACCAGGGACCACATTGCAAACATATTATGACTAATAGAGCCCACCAGGGAATTCCAAAAGAAAATCAGCATGTGCTTTATAGCAAGGCCTTTGACTGCATAGATCA
>NC_056526.1:2434182-2444194 GCF_019175285.1 Sceloporus undulatus | reverse complement strand
GCATTTTGGAAGAGAAGAATTAGTTCACTTCATTTGGATAAAATCCAAAGCAAATCCTCTAGAAAAATAATAATTAAAAAAAAAGAAAACTGATCTGATTGCTCTGGTCACTGACAGAAATAAATTGTTGTTGTTGTTGTTGATCTGATCACTCCATTGACAGATCTTTGAGGTCAGTGGGCAGAGGAACATCTTTGTTGGCAGAAAGGCACTTCTGCTGGCAGACTAGGCTTGTGCCTAACCAAGGACGTAGCCGGGGGGGGGGGGGTTTTGGGGGCCGGGCCCCCCCCCCCCTTAGAAAAAAGAATGGTGTGGGCTGCTGCGCCACTGCCCCCAAGCCCCAATATAATGATGGCCCTTGGTCTGGCCCCCCCCCCCTTTCCTAAAATCCTGGCTACATCTCTGGCCTAACCGTAACAACAGGCACATTCTTGATTTGGGATTGTATTGTTAAGTTTTAAAAACAGAATTGCACACCCAGCGGCCAGCATCTGACGTCTTCCTTGCATTGCAATCATCAACATTCCTGCAGCTGCAAAACCATCATTCTGCTGACTGCCAACACTATGTGACCAATGGTGTCTCTGCCCATGTGTGTGCCCAAGTATTTTCCTCTTGTATAGTGGGAAATAACGCATAGGAAATGTTCTGCAGTGCCAGAGAATCTATTTGTGCGCTGACATGGATGAATCATTAAGCACCATCCAATCCAAACATGTGCAGCCCCAGGGCTAGAATCGTCTTGGATAATTCCTTCCACAGCTTTGTTGTTGTGTGCCTTCAAGTCATTTCTGACTTACGGAGATCTGAAGGCAAACTTATTGTGAGCTTTTCTGGGGCTGAGAGTGTGTGACTCGCCCAAGGTGGGTTTCTACAGCTGCATGGGGAACCAACCCTGGTCTCTAGACTCATAGTCCAATGTCCGAACCACTACACCACCTTGGCCCATGCAATGTTGAATGGGTCAGTAGCCAAGATGTAAGGAAATCCAGTTGATCTGATGGTCAGTAGGCAGTTGATTCAACTTGTCAGACAAGGACTAACAACAGGGACCTGAATTCGCTAAGGCAGTTGTGGGTGCGTAACCTAGAGCCGCGCTTTTGTGATCCGTTTGTATTCACAATCCCAACGAATTCCCTAGTTTAGGGTCTGCATAAGGATCATAAAAGTCCTGAAATCCCCAAGCCTCTGCGATCAATGGGCGTCCATTTCCCTAGCAATTGGGAAGCAACCGGTTGGTGGTCTCATAAGATGTGAGTATTTTCAGGGTGTCCTGCTTCTGTCTGCAACTCCAGAGATTGCTCACAGAAGGGGCTGGCAATGCCAACCTGCTGCTTCCCAATCGATAGGGGAACAGGCCCCCACTTATCGCAGCGGTGGCTGCCTATGAAGTGGGGATTGGGGAGAGTGGATGGGCCAGGGGACCCCATGGTGATGGATTAGTGAGTGCTGCCCATTATGTATGCCCATGTGAAATGGCCACACTTGTGAAACTCTGTTTCGGCTCTGTTGCACAAGGGCCAAAAAAGGACAACCCCACGTAGACGGGGACTTATCCAGCTGTCAAACACCATCAGGCCTCCAGCCAGTATGTTCACTGAATGCCATGCCTTTTTTCTCTGCCTTGTTCTTCAGACAAACAAATGGAGCTGGGTAGACCGAACTATACTGGCTTTCTTTCCTTGGAACGTTGGGGAACCAAAAAATAAAGGCGGATATGAACGCTGTGCCCACACAACCGTCAAGGAAGGTGAGGAAGGAATCAGAAAAACTGGGGGGCTTTGGTGTACTCAGGGGGCATGGGCGATACTTTGCAAGAGATATTGGCTCCAGGGGAAGTCATAGTGCCACTCTATGCTGCTTTGGCCAGGTAAAGTCTGATCATTTACCTGGAATAATACTGTGTCCATTTCTGAGCACCACAGTTCAAAAAGGATGTTGAGAAACTGGAGCGTGTCCAGAGGAAGGAGATATAATAGTACTTGAGCATCCATGGATTTTGATATCCATGGGGGGCTCTGGAACGATACCAAGGGCCCACCAAACTGGGCAATAATAATTAAGGAGCGTTCCAAAGGAAACCCCAATCAATATATTTATTCTTCCTATTTTTAAATATACTTAACTATGTAGCAGGGGTGTTAAGGAACCTTGCAGGTGAATTGTGAAGATGCATAATGGGACACCAGCAAGAAAGGTGCCCCAATGCAAGTGCCAGACATTTGTCTAGAAGATGGAAATCAAAAAGCTTTGCCATCCAGAGATAACCTCTTCTTGTTTAGGATGCTGGCATTTATTGTTCAGTCATTTCCACCTCCTTGGCTACAATTCCTCCCGGAATATTTTGCTTTTATAAATGGCTGCTTGAGCCATCGCACTTTGATGCAGTTTGGAATCAGGCAGGCACTCTGTCCAGTTCAGACTAGATCCCTCAGTGCTACTGACTGCGCCACAAGGCAGAGAGCACTGAACACATAGTTCACATCCAACATATAGTTCAGAACATTGTCTTATTGTCCTACTCTTCCAATCACTGTCTAATACCACCTTTTACATTGTTAGTTCTTCTATGAGTGTGTATGTGTGTGTGTGCACTGCTCTGTGAATGTTGAAATCCTTTTACCGTATAACTAAAACTACATTCAGACCTTGAACTCTGGAAGTCTAGTAGTTTGGAGCCAATATACATAGGCTGAAGTTCCCAGCTTTTAACATTGCTCAAAAGCCTTCTCGATGTTTCCTGTTGAGCTAAATAAATCCCGCTATTGAAGTAAATTGTGGGTGCCCTCCTGGGACCCGCAGTCATTTGAGTAACATCACAATGCACTATGGGACCATTGTGTTTTGGTCCAGTTGTGCATTGGTCATAATGGGCATTGGTCACTTTGCAAGCTCCATGATGTGACAACATCATGACAGCCCTTTGCTGAATAGGGATATTACAGAACTGTCAAACTCTAATTCCCACAAACCTAAGTCTGTTTACAAAGATGTAGGTCCCCAACAGGATTCCAGTTGTGATCCCTTTGGGTCGGTGGAAGCAACCAATTCAAGGGCAGAGAGAATTTGAAGGAATATTTAAGGAACCAAACAAGATGGTTAGAGAGGGCTTTGTCATCCCCGTCTTCTGTATTCACAGTGCAGGGTCGCAGAATCATCCCCAGAATCAAAATTTAGGAAATGAAAAAGTGCCAAAGATAAATGGATCTCAGAGATTGTGTCCCTGTTCCTTTTCAGGTTTTAAGAAATTGAATGAGGCCAACTGTAAGGAAGAAAAGAGTGCCATCTGCAAGTCCAGGAAGATGTAATAGGGAAAGCCTTTCATCCAGCCTGCAACAAATATGCCACAGACATACTGGGAAAGGGACTGAATAAATCTTTTCCTCTTTAAAAATATTTGTGAGTGTTCTCTTTGCACCAGTTTTCCCAGATCTTTATCTTGTCTTTTTGAGTTCACAATATGCCCAAATCACTAAAGAAGTATAAAATCTGAATGGCCCTAAATACTTAAGAAACAGGTTTATAGACTTCCCATCAGTTCTGAGACTCCAGTTATTAGGTGTATTTTTTTTATTCTTCCAAATCTGTAAACTCCAGGGTTGCTGTTTCCCCCCTTAATAGTCTCTCCATGTAAAATGTGGTCTTGAAATGTGTGTCTTCCAACACAAATTGCAACAAAGCAGGAACTATCTAGTTCTGCAGTGTACAGGTCTGTTTCATTTGGGTGATTTCACAGAATCAAACACTTCTGCATGTTCAAATTTGAGGTTTGGCGAGATATCAGAGAGCTCTGGTGCAGTTAAAATGGTTATCAAACTGTTTTATTTGTGCAATGTGGATACAACCAATGATTAATTTGTAGCTGGATGGCAGGTCATTCACAAACACTGCTCACAAATGGCTCCTTGCTGACCCAAAGAGAAGTAGCAAGGAGGGGCGACGCAGGATAGTTTCAACATCTTTATAGATTTTTGGACAAAATAATTGAATTTGCAGATAACATTAAAGTGACAGGAGTAATAATTGTCTGAGCCATTTCCCACTTTCTGTGGTAAACTCTGCAGAACAGGTAATATCACCCTCTCTGCAACCCTCAAACTCCATCATCCAATTTCCATGCCTCTACAGAATAAGTAAAGAGATAGTAGAGGAATACCTGGTTAATCTAAATGAGTTTAAGTCTCCAGGACCAGATGAACTCATTCCAAGGGATTTAAAAGAATGAAATGTAATTGGGCCATTGGCATCATATTAGAAAAACTCCTGGAAAACAGGAGGAATCCCAGCCGACTGGCGAGGGCAACGTTGTCCCCATCTTCAAAAAGGGAAAAAGAGGATCCCAAACATTATGTCCAGTTAGTCTGAACAGTACAAAAATAGGAAGATTGCGCAGATCATTAAACAGAGAGTCTGTGAACATCTAGAAGGCAATGCCATCATCACAAAAGTCAACATGGGTTTCAGAGAAAGAATCATGCCAGACAATCTGATCTCTTTCTTTGATAAAATGACCAGCTTGGTAGATGAAGGGACTGTGTGGATAGTATATCTTGATTTCAGTAAGGCCTTTGACAGGTTTCATGACATTCTTGCAAACAAGTTGTAAAATGTGGATTAGACAAGCAACTGTTAAATGGATTGTAATGGTTGAACGGCGACGACAAAGGGTGCTCAACAAGGCTCCTTTATCCTGGAGAGAAGTGACCAGTCGGGTGTTCCAGGACGTAGCGGGGGGGGGGGTTCCTGGGGTCCAGACCCCCCCTTCCATTAGAAAATAGAATGGTACGTGCTGCTGAGCCGCCGCGCTTAAGCCCCATGTATGTGGTGGCACTTAGTCTGGACCCACCCCCCTCCTGGGTGTCCAGTGGGGCTCTGTCCTGGCCATTATGATATGGTGATAAAATTCCAACTAGCATTCTAGTCAAAGGATGACCTGATAGTCATAGTTGAAGTATACTTCTCTGGAGGTTTTTAAACAGTGTAAAAGATTAGGGAGCTGGCCAAAACTAACAGAATAATGTCAACAGAGGGAAATGTAAAGCACTACTTAGCCAGAAAAAAGAATGCACATATTAGCATGGGGACACCTAGCTAAAACAGTAGCTGCAAAAGGGTCTTCTAGGAGTCTAGTAGACCACATGTTGAACATGAGGCAACAGTGTGGTGCAGCCAGCTTGAAAAGGCCAACATGATTGCAGCTAGGCTGTAATAGAATTTGTGGGAAATAATGTACTGCTCTTTCTACTTTGAACACAACTCATAGAATCATAGAGTTGGAAGAGACCACAAGGGTCATCCAGTCCACCCCATTCTGCCATGCAGAAATCTCCATCAAAGCATATCTGATGGATGGCCATCCGTCTCTGCTTAAAGGGCCTCCAAGGAGGGAGATTCCATCAAATCTTAGAGGAAGGAGTGTGTTCCACTGTCGAACAGCCCTAGGATAGCTTAGGGAGCTGGGGATGTTTAACTTGAGAAGAGAAAGGCCCGAGACAGACAGGCAGGAAGCGCTGTCCTCAGACCAATTTTAGGGTTCCAGAGCATGCAGCATCTGCATGCTCCAGAACCCTAAATGTATGGAAGGAGCCATCTTTACTATGGTGTGCATGCACCTGTTTTTCTGGGTTCTTTTTGGTCGGGGGACTCCATGTAGTTTGGCTGATGGGTCGTCCCTCCGGAGGGAAGCTGGGCGCATCCAGCCAGTCCCTTTGGGGCAGTCTGGAGAGCTCCGTTAAGAGGTGATATGATAGCCATGTTTAAATAGTTGATGTCATACTGAGGATGGAGCATCTTGCTTCTGCTGCTCAAGAAATTAGGTACGGAGCAATGTATTCAAGCTACAGGGGAAGGATCCCATCTAAAATTTAGAAGTACTTCTTGAAGATAAAAAATCCAATACAATTCTAGGCCACATCAATAGAGCTATAGTGTCTTAAATCAAGGGAAGGAAGAGTCTGGAAACCACAAAGCCCTGTTTTCTGCTGCTCCAGAGATAAGACCCGAGACAACAAATGCAAAGTACAGGGAATGAGATTCATCCCCTTCAGACTTAGGAAGAGCTCCTAATGGTAAGATCTCTTTGAGAGTGGAATATACTGCTTGGAGTCTGGTGGAGTCTCCTTCTCTGGAGGTTTTTAAACAGAGGCTGGATGGCCGTTGTCTGATGGTATCTTCCTATGGCAGAAAGGGTTGGACTGGATGCCTTGTGGTTTCTTCCAACTCTATGATTTATGATTGTGTCTCCTTGCCAGAGTCTGTGCAATCGTTATCTCCGCATTGACACCCCCCCCCCTACTTAGACCATCTCACTTCATGGCGATGGTTCTTCACCATTAATGCCCCTTGTCCTTATATGAACCAGAGGACTCATTCAATGCTATCTGTTGTTTGGTTTAACTTCTGGCACATGCGGAAATATTCCCATGAGAGATGGCTTTTCTGAACTCAGTTAGGCATGTCAGCATGACTTTATATGAGCTTTTAGTAGGCAATAAAGCCAACAATAGGGAACTTGGCTCCAACAACCAACCTCATTTGGTGGTGCAATAAGAAGTGCTGTTCCATGACTAGGAATATGGTACCCCTTCTGTGCTTTCTGACCTGGTTGTTACGTTTCATATGTGCATTTCTTAGTCTTGAACAAAAAGTTTTCAAACCATGTTAGCTGCTTTCTCTTTGTGGCCAGGAATCAATCCTCCTCTTTTCCATGTTTTTCTGCATCTGGTCCCAAGTTTTCTGTAAAGAAGTCATGTTCAGGAGAAACACAACTGAGGTGCGCCTGTTTGGCTTTGAAACCCAAAAGGCCTTTGCAGTTATCTTTCCATCTGTCTCTAGGTTCAATAGTGTATTTTTGTCTGGGAAATTCACCATGTTCCAGTGCACAGAAATAAGAAATAAAGAATCGGCAGCATGCGTTCATTAGACTTCAACCTACTTCCTCACTAAATGCACCTTAGAAGTAGGCTGAAGCTTACAAAAAGCCCATGCTGCCGATTCCCTTATTTTCCTTTAGTCCAACGGTCCTGGTCTCTGAGTCACAGTCCATACTCAAACCTTGCACTAACTCACCAATGTCTAACCTTTTATTTATTTTATTAAACTAAAGGTTAGACATTGGTGAGGTAGTGCAATGGTTTGAGTAGTTTGTTCATATTTCCCACCTCTCCCTGCGGTTTAATTGTAGTTTACACACACACACACACACACGAATCATAGAATCATAGAGTTGGAAGAGACCACAGAGACCATCCAATCCTCTTAACCATCTCTTCCCCAGCCTAAACATACCCAGGGATGCTTTTAAATGCACTTTAATCTCTCTTTAATGCTGAAATTAGCCCCAGTGTGATAAAATCCATCCTTGCTGTAGACAGTATTGTACCAGAGAGGCCAATTGGTTTATCCCACAAATAAAGCAAAAATGGTGAGTAATTGCGCAAATGATTATTGCACACAATTGCACAAATAAAGTGAGATCGGGAATGCGTTTTCACTGAAATCCTGAAAGTAAAAAGATGTGTGTTAATGCTTCTTTGTGACCACTTTAATGGCGGGTTTTGTGTGACCTCATGTGAAATTGTTTTGCATAATTGCGCAATTTCCCCCCTGGGATATTCACAGGATAAACTCCTGATCCCCTTCATGTGATAAACTGATGAGAAAAGCCCAGACCAAAGGCCAGGAGTGGATCTTCAAACCCTCAAAGGCTAATGAACCCTCTAAGAGTAATAAATCAATAAATATAGAAAGAACAATGTATATGGAACAGACTAGAGGAAAAAATGATCAAAGGGGGAAGGAAGAATTAGACACAAAGGAAGCAAAAGTAATAAATTGCGAGAAGGGAAAGTATAAATCAAAAAGTGTAAAAGGACGACATTTTTAAAAAAACATTGTTTACAGAGAATAATTAAAGAAGGGGAAATGCTAGATAGGAATGAGGATGCTTAGAAGAAGGAACGGTGTGGAAGTTAGGCACTGAGATGCCATGTAAAATTAACCTATCTGGGCGCATGATAATGAAAACATGGAGGAAATTGTTTTAATATAAAATTTAAAAAAAGAGAAAGGAATAAGTAACAAAAGTGAGATGCCAGCTGCAGATGCAGGCGAAACATCAGGGATAAACTCTCCAGAACACGGCCACATAATCCGAAAAACCCACAATAAACTCACACAAGTCATCTTTCTGACCAGTGCAGCTTTATACTCTTATCATCACCCCATCTACTACTTGTTGAAACTTCCTGGTACCCGGGTCATTGCTCGCACTTGGAACTATCCAATGGAAATGATCTTCATATCCTTTTTGGTTGAGTTAACTTCTTTGCTGGCATCGTCACTTGAACTGCCCATCATCCCCAGCTGCTCTCTCTATAAATGGTACAGAAGAGTCAGTGTCCTGCAAAGAAGGAGCGGACGTTGCCATTTCGTAAGACGGACTCATCACAGATAGACGGACCCTCCAAAGCAGTGAGTGTTTTGCAAGGTTTCCATCTCCTTGAGTCACCTGAGGGTGCATCTACACTGTAGAAATAATGCAGATTGATGCCACTATAAGATTCTGTGGAATCCTGGGATTTGGTAGTTTCACTCACCCTTTAGGCTTCTCTGCCAAAGAGTGCCTCAGACTTACCTGAAAGGCCACTTCTCCTTGTATGTGTGCCTACCTGAGGTTTACAACACCTAGGAAGACAGGATGGAAAATTAAATATGGGTTGAGTCTCCCTTATTTGGAATTCTGAAATCCAAAATTCTCCAAAATCCAAAAATGTCCATTTGGTTGGCTGAGAGAGCGACATCTTTGCTTGCATTTAGTATACCCAAACTTTGCTTCGTGCACAAAATTATTAACTATATTGTGTGTAAAATTACCTTCAGGGTATGTCTATAAGGGTTCGTACGAATAGCAGTGAGCTTCATGTTTAGATCTGGGCTCCATTTCCAAGACAGTGCATTTTGTATATGCAAATAGTCCAAAATCCAACTAGAAAACTCTGAATCCTAAACACTTCTGGTCTCAAGCATTTCAGATAAGGGAGACTCAAGCTATACACAGAGTGACCAGGCGTCCTCTCCTTTCCCAGGACATGCCCTACATTTCAACCTTCAGTCCAGGAGGAATTCCAAACGTCCTCCATTGGAAGCATGGCTAAGAAGCACGGATTTCTGTTTGTTCATGACTGACATTTTACTTGAACGTCCTAAATTTTATGGTGCCTTGTCCTCCTTTGAGGACATCTATCATCATCATCATCATCTAGTCACCCTGACTATAAATAAGTAGAGGGGAAAAGTGGCTCCCTTCCTAAATACAAGGGATGGTTCTCTACTTTTCTTTTGTCCTTCCCTTCTTTTGGTATTAATGTTATATTCACCTCTTCCCATTATTCCGGAGGACCTTCCTTAATTATTGCATTTAACATTTGTTGCATAGGGATTTTAAATTCTTTTTCAAAGCTTCTGTAATATTCTGCGATAAAGCCGTCAGGTCCGGGGGCTTTATTTACTTTAAGGTTTCTAATTGCTTGTGTCATTTCCAAAGTAACCTGGTCAAGCCTTATTGGAAAAATATTCACAGAGTGATCTGTGAAATCTGTAATTTTAAACCATCTCCAGGACTATTAATATTAATAAATATGTCCAATAAGACAGCAAAAGAGATTGCGAATAAATGTACCAGATTATTGTTATAAATGATCACGGTGGCGAGATTGATTTTGCAACAAAATGGAAAAACTATAGAGGAACCTTCTGTTGAAGAGTGGATCTGGAAATTAGTCAATATGATGGTTATGTTAATTGCATGATTATAAAGACAAAATGTACATAAAGTAGAACAGGACTGAGCTCCAATACTATAGGAGTGCGAGAAGGTAAACTTAAATTTATCGAGACGCTAATTGCATGATTTGAGATAGAATGATCAAAATAAACTGAGCTAGGCTTTTATGCACAGAGGAATCGTTAAAAACATTACATTTGAACAGAAGAAAATAAGATTTAAATGACA